>NC_141294.1:18977252-19029752 GCF_037954325.1 Fistularia commersonii | reverse complement strand
ATGCGGATTAGCAGCCTGGCAGCTCTTGGCTTTTACTAATTCAAAGTCCAAGGTTAAAATAGAAAATCGTTATGGAAGGGATTCGTTAATTGTAAAGGGGGGCGCCAGATAGCTTTTCACCTAAGATCTCCCGTAGGACTTTCAGCAGGAGGGTCTTCCTATCTGGGTTCTTCCCGCCCCTGAGAGCCCAGTCTTGGCGCTGGTTCTGGGGATGCTCCGGGACCCCCTGGCCTCGCCGCCTCCCAGCGCCGTCCGCCGTGGGCCTCGGCGAGCCGCAGGAGGACAGGAAGTAGTCACAAGGCCGGGCGAAGGGGTCCGGCGACACGGTGAGGCGGGCGGCGGCTCGCAGACAGGCCGGGGTGAGGCAAGGGGGCGACACTGTAGGGGTGTGAGAGTCGTTTAATTCAATACATTTTAAAGGATCGAGAAATTATTAGCGCTGTTAGCTCGTTTCCGTTGGATGTGACTCACTGCTGCCCCCTGGCTCCAGGCGGCGGGACTTGATGCCATGATTCACGTAGAGACCCATGGCGAGGACGGCGGCCAGCAGGCACGCCGCCAGGACGGCGATCAGCTGACCTCGGTTCACACGGCGGGTCCGGGCTTCCCTCCCTGGGGGGTCGGGGACGGGGGGAGACTGGAGCCCCCCACCGGGCTCTGACTGAGGGGGCGCTTGCACTGACGGCCGATGCTGGAAGCAGGGTGAGTGACACGGGGCCATGTTTGTTTTGGTTTTGACCCAGGAAAAATTGGATATATAAGGGAATTATTTAATTTCATTTTATTAATTATTAAATGAATTTATATTTGTCATTCAAGGTGTGTTTGTTTTTGTTTTTTTACCAATTTTTTTTTTTCAATATTTTTGCAATTCCTTTTTCAGGAATCTCAATATCAGTTTTGAAAATATTCTATTGGGATTTCTATTTAGTCATGGCTCATTATAACGAATAGTTGTTTAGGGTCTTGCTCTTTTTTTAAGGTGTTTTTATGACTTTTTTAAACAGTACTCTTTGTATCTCATTATAATTTAATATTCTTTTGAATGTCAAAAGAATCCTCTCGCTCCTCCTTTTTGATTTTATTTAATTTAAAAAAAGGAATTAAATAAAAAAAAATCCCAATCAAATTCAAGATTCAATGATTCAAGAAGATTGTCAACTGATCGAGAAAAAATCCAGATTTGATCTCCAAATCAAAACAAAAAGTTGTTCACTAGTGGACGCCTATGGTATCACAAGTGGTGGGTTGAGGGATTAAAAAAAAGATGTCCTCAAATGTGGATTAGCGACGCAGCGGCACATTATGTTCATTAATTTGGTTCCCATCTTAGAATAAAATGTATCATATTATAAAGCGGATATGTTGATTGTACCCACGGAGTATGGCCACCACCGGGGGTGCTACAGTGTCCCTCCAAGCAAAGAGAAGTTGAACATTCCCGGATTTGAGTCAGGAAGCAATAAAAAGGTAGTGGCACTAATCGTTGTCCCCGATGGTGTCCAAATCATCTCCTAGAACCTAGCATCTGATGTTATTTCTGCCATATTTGTTTACTTCTTGTTTTTGCTTTCTTTAGTCCCATTTGTAGTTTTTGTTGTTGTTGTTGTTGTTGTAGTTTTGCTAACAGGCTAAGCGTTGCGGGGTCTCACCTCCAGTGTTTGAGGCGTCGGGTTCATCCTGAGGGTCTGGACGTGTCTCTCCGTCTGCCGTCCTGTCGCCAACATCTGACATCTCCCGGCGTCCCTCCGTCGCACAGCTGTCGCTCCACCTCTATCTGATAAAAAAAAAAAAAAAAAAAGAAAAAACACAACAGCAGCCCCCCCCATCCATCGGGGTCCCCCATCTCACACTCCTGGGGTCACCGGGTCACGAACCCAAACCCCTTTTTGAAAAAAAAACAAACGAAAAAATATAAACTATATAATATATATAAATACAGCAATAATATAATGAAATAATAAAATAAAATCCCCAATTTGTTGTTTGATTTGTGTGTTTGTTTGCATCGGGGGGGAGTGAGAACACATGCTGTCGTCATTATCAGGCCCCTCGGAAAGCTGTAGGCCGCTGATAGGCACGTTGTGCGGTGGCAGGGGGTCATGTGATGCGCGGGGAAGCGCATGTTTCTCACATGTCACGTGGAGAGCGTGTTGTTTTTCATAGAAACAAAAACGGGGGGAGAGGAAAAAAAAAATTAAACAGCAAGACATTATGCAATGAGACTTATGTAAATTAAACATTTTCTCTATTCAAATGATTTCACAAGAAATGACTTGGAAACTCATATTGGTGAGAGGAAAAAAAATGCGCCTTAAAATCAGCAATTACAAATGTGTTTTCACTGTGTTATTATCAAAATGTGAGACTCAATATGAGAGTCGTCAATAAAAACCTAGAAAGTCAGACGTTGTTCATTCAGTGCCCGATCACAGCCTCGGCTGTCCCGGTTGAAGTGGTTTTAAGATCATCGACAGGAACCCGATATTCTCCGCTAGCAAGCGCTTGATGACGCTAGCGAGGAAACGCTCCCTCTTATCGGAGCGGAAACCCCGGACAGATTCCAGCACAATGTAGGGCGGCCTTCTGCCTCAATCGCTTGGGGTTAAATATAACATAAATGTTAAATAAATGAAATAAATATAGTATTAAGTATGGCGTTCGCGTGATGCTTTGAGGCCAGAATGATGAGATCGATGTTGTCGGAATTTAACAAAATAAATCGGTAGTTGTCCAGATTTTTTACATTCTCAAGACACGTCTGGAATTTGATTTATCTTCTGGTTGAAATGCATCCGAAGGCCTCTGAGTGTTTTAGGTCATCAACCTCCAGCCTAGAGGAAGAATTCATGACGTAAAAAGTACAAGTCCGAGCAAAGAAACGTGCGGAACACTGCAAGAGTTGTTGGCAGATGGTGGATCCCTCATGTTGAACTCAAGGCATCGCCACGTCATTTTATGTGGTCCGTTAGAACATCTTGAAATAAATGTCAAACACACGGATTGACCAGAAACTACATGTTGATCATGTTACTCGCAAAGTAACGGCGTCCCGCCATTAGATCGCAGTGAATCCATATCAATGCCATTTACAGCAAGTGAAAAGAGAAATACAAACGATCCCTAAATGTCCATGAAGAGAAAAGTTGATGCAGATGGAAGAAAGATGGAATTGCATATGTAACATTTTAGATTTATAAGGAGTAATAAACTCAGTTATTTTACATTAAGGAGTAGTTACATTGATTTTACATTAGGTTACATTTAATTACATTACTCTGTTACCATTACAGGCGGCCCTTTGAGTATAATGAAAATGAGTTTCACATCCCTGGTCTATCCGATCGAAAAAAGGACAAGTATGGAGGAAAGTCTCTTATCTGATATAAAAAAACTGTCCTTTTGCAAAGTTTGACCAATGGCACATTCTGAAGCCGGACTGGAAGACCTGGGAATAACCAACTTTGTATAATTCAACAGTGATTGATCCAGCGCAAATAAAATAAAAATGATGAAACGCAACATTTTGTTTGGTCGGTAGCACTTTATTATTTTTTTAATTTTTTTATTACAGTCGAAGAGGAGCGGGGCTAAATAAACATACATTCACACAATAACAGGATTTTCTCTTAATATAATTCTTTTAAAAACCACAAGGTGAGAGGAGGAGAAGGAGGAGCATCATCACGCTAGATGACCAAGGCATCGCTTCAGAAACGTAGAAAGACAGGCGCGTACAGGAAGAGGCAAGTCACATGCTGGGTCACCAGTCACTCGGGCTCATTTCGGGAGGGGGGGGGCGTCGCCATGGTGATAACCACCGTTCAAGTCAGGCGGAGGGAGTGAGGGATGCTGGTTTTTGATTGACAGCTCAGGGCTCAGACGGAAGGAGAAACTTTCCCGTCAAATCCACAGGTTCCACGGCGAGAAAAGGCTCGCTTTTTTTTTTTTTTCTTTCTCCGTGCTGCCACAATTCTTTTAAAGACTCTCTTTGAAGTTTTCTTTTTTTCTTTTTCTTTTTTTTTGTTCATTTTCTTTCATCTGAAACTGAAAGATTATCAAGTTAGGAGCGGGAGAGGGGAAGGGTCGATTTGATGTGCAAATTAGCAGAAATACTGGTCCCTAAAATAAATGTGGAATTGTCAAAAACCCAACCCGCCAAAAAAAAAAAAAAAAAAAAAAAAAAAAGAAAAAGTCCTGACTTTTACTCTTAAAAAGTCTTGTTGCCCTGGAAACCCGGTGTTCCGATCATTCCTTGACAAAGGAGATTCTGTGCGGGCGAATCTGCTCGCCTGTTTGTTCGGACTTTGTGCACTGGAAAAAAGAAAAGGCACCTGAAACCATTAACACTGTTAAAAACCATCTGCTGAATGGGAGGGGTGTGCTTCGTCAATTTGTGTGATTTTATTTGAGAATTGTGCTTTTATTTTGTTTATTTTGAAGAATTTACAGTACTGGATTGTTGCTTTATTTTTATTTATTAATACCGAGGTCGTGGGTTTCGATGCCATTCCGGGAGATTTAAATAATCCTGTTCTTTCCGGCTACTATTACAGTCATTTTCTCGAAAGCTATCAGATGATATTACGTAAAAAAAAAAAAATAAAAAAATAAAAAAAGGTGCATTTTTAGAATTCAGATTCCGGGGCGACCACCTGTGCAGGGGGGGTAGACGGAGGAAAAGGCAGCTGTACTCTTTTTTTTTTTTAATCACTGGCTGAACTTGATCTTGTGCAAGAGATGCTGAACATCAGGAGCGTAAACAAACCGTTGGCACGACAACCTGCACAAAGGGCGGGGCTTGGGACACTAAAAACAGGGGGGGGGTGGAGGGGTGCAGAACATTACCTCTGCACCTCCTCTAACAGAGGGGGGCGTCGCACGCAAGAAGAAGGCAAGATGTTGGTCGGGGGGTGTGTGTGGCAAAGCGGGTGCGAGGGGAGGAGGGGTTGGGGATCAGTGGGCGGACTGCTTGGCCCGCTGGGTGTGGCACTTCATGCAGAGGATCCGCCCGTCCAGGGGGTAGCAGCCATTCTCGTCCGCCTCGATGGACAGAGGGCGAGCGCAGTCCTGAGCGACGACAGGAGAACAGGGGGGTGAACCTCGTCTTCATCGTCATTGGGAGAAAATTTGAATTTCAGGCGGAAGCGGCTCCGTACCTCGCAGCGGTAACACTTGAGGTGGAAGTTCTTGTCGAGGGCAACCACCCTGACCGTCTCCTCGCTGCCCGGCGCTGGGATGATGGGCTCGTTACAGCTCACGCACAGCGGGGAGAAGCGCCTGCAACACATCAGCAATAACTTACTTACAAAGATATATATACACTGCTCAAAAAAATAAAGGGAACACTTAAAAAACACATTCTAGATCTAAATGAATGAAATATTCTTTTGAAATACTTTGCTCTTTACACAGTTGAATGTGCTGACAACAAAATCACACAAAAATGATCAATGGAAATCAATTGTATCAACCCATGGAGGTCTGTTTAGGAATCACACTCAAAATTAAAGTGTAATGTCCTTAAATGATGTAATGTCCTTAAAACAAGTCAAAATGAATCTGTGTTGCTTCCTGAGTGGACACTATGATTTCACAGAAATGACTTGGAGTTACATTGTGTTGTTCAAGTGTTCCCTTTATTTTTTTGAGCAGTATATATATATATATATATATATATATTTATATAAACACAGTAGAACCTGAGTTTACAAACTGAATTCCTTCTTTGACTTTATTCGTAAACTAAATCAATGTTTCCCATTGAAATGAAGTTTCAGACCTCATTGATCTGTTCTCCCGCCCCAGAAAGACAAACCACACTGATAAATATACAGAAAGGAATTAAAGATAACCTTAATTATTGTTTAGTATCTGGTGTTCTTTCTCAGGGCGACACTGTCTGGTGTTCTCCGAGCCAGCCTTGGAGGGGTCACGGGCCAGTGTTTCCCTGAGCCGGTCCCAAGCCCGGATAAATGCAGAGTAAAACTTTTGCCAAAACCAGGCATGCGAATCAATCATAATAACCAGATCAAACCGGATCATAATAAAATTCACCCGCAGGAACGCATCACGTGACGCCGAAGGAATGTCCAATTCCAACTTCCACTGACACCCCCCGCGCGTAATCGATCACGCACCCTGCGGCTTTGTCCGGGGCGAGGCCCCCTACCCAAAGTACCCAAATTCGTTGTGTGTGTAAAACAAGTCCTTATTAGGAAGTAAACCCGACCGTTGAGGTGATGGTAAAAACTTCCTCGCCAGAACTTCCTCACCCGCACATCCGCTGGATGCGTCTCAGCGGATGTCCAGAGAGGGTGAATGATCCTCTCGGGGTGACATTCATTCTGGCCCGCGATATCTCTTAAGTGTATTTCTTGACTTTGAATAAACCATTCTTGCTTGACCAGTTCCTGACCATTGTGATGTTTTTCCCTGAATGAAATCTGAACACACCAGGACAACAAAATCCGGGAGCCAAAAAAAAACCCGACAATCGGTCTAGGCCCAGGATAACGAAAACCGCCATTGGTACCGATGACCTACAGGGAACCAATGGAAACTGGGCTACTGTAGGTCAAAGAAGGAGAGGAGGAAGGTGTGTTCAGAGGCAGAGAGAGAAGAGGAAAGGTGAGAATCTGGGACTGAGAGTAGGGAATTTGAATATTGGGACTATCACGGGAAAAGGTAGAGAGTTGCAGAGAAGGACAAGGGATATACTGTGTGTCGAGAAGACCTGTGGTAATTGGAGCAGACTTCAATGCACATGTTGGTGAAGGCAATAGAGGGGATGAAGAAGTGATGGGCAGATTTGGTATACAGGATAGGAATGCAAAGGGACAAATGGTGGTAGATTTTGCAAAAAGGATGGAAATGGCTGTAGTGAACAGTTTTTTTCAAGAAAAGACAGGAGCATAGGGTAACTTATAAGAGCAGAGGTAGGAGCACCCAGGAAGACTACATCTTGTATAGACGAGGTAACCTGAAAGAGATCAGTGACTGCAAAGTAGTTGTAGGTGAGAGTGTAGCCAGACAGCATAGGATGGTGGTATGTAGGATGACTGGTGACAAGGAAGATTAAGAGGACAAAGGCAGAGCAGAGGACAAATTGGTGGAAGCCGAAGAGGGAGGAGTGTTGTATGGTTTTCAGGGACAAGTTGAGAAAGGTTCTGGGTGGTCAGGGAGAGCTTCCAGATGATTGGAGAGTACCAGCTGGTGTTATGAGGGAGACAGGTAGGACAGTACTTGGTGTGTCATCTGGAAGGAAGGTAGATAAGGAGACTGGGTGGTGGAATGAGGAAGTGCAGGAGTATATACGAGAAAGCGGTTAGCAAAGAAGTAGTGGGATACTGAGAGGACTGAAGAGAACAGACTGCAGTTCAGGGAGATACAACGTAAGGTAAAGATAGAGGTAGCAAAGGCAAAACAAAGGGTGTACGAGGACGTTTATGCTCGGCTGGACAGAAATGAGGGAGAGAACGAGCTATACAGGGTGTCAAAACTGAGAAATAACAATGGAAATGATGTACAACAGTGCCGGGTGATTAAGGATAGAGAGGAAAATGTATTGACAGATGGTAGAAGAGTAATGGGAAGATGGAAAGAGTACTTTGAAGAGCAGATGAATGTGGAAAATGAAAGAGAGGCAAGGGTAGAAGAGGTGACTATCGTAGACACTACAAAGTAGCAGAGTGAAGTGAGGAAAGCATTGAAGAGGATGAAGAGTGGTAAGGCAGTGGGTCCTGATGATATACCTGTGGAGGTGTGGAAGTGTCTAGGAGAGGCAGCGGTAGAGTTTCTGACTAGATTATTCAACAGGATCTTAGAGAGTGAGAAAGTGCCTGAAGAACAGAGACGACGTGTGATGGTGCTCATTTTTAAGAATAAGGGGTAAGTGCAGAATTACAGCAACTATAGAGGGATGAAATTGATGAGTTACGGGAATGAATAGTCAGCATTTGTGAACAGCGGTATGGCTTCATGCCTAGAAAGAGTCCTACAGATGCAGTATTTGCTTTGAGAATGCTAATAGGGAAGTACAGAGAAGGCCAGAGGGAGCTGCATTGAGTGCCAAGATAGTGGCTCTGGTATTGTATTAGGAAATCTGGAGTGGCAGAGAAGTGTGTTATACTGGTGCAGGACATGTATGCTAGCTTTAAGACAGTGGTGTGGTGTGCTGTAGGTGTAACAGGGAAGTTCAAGGTGGAGGTGGGACTCCACCAGGGATCAGCTCTGAGCCCCTTCTTGTTTGCAGGAGTGATGGGCAGGCTGATGGATGAGGTTAGACAATCATGGAGCATGAGGTTTGCGGATGACATTGTGATCTGTAGTGAGAGCAGAGAACAGGTTGCGGAAAATCTAGAGAGGTAGAGGTATGCGCTGGAAAGGCGAGGAATGAAAGTTAGTCGCAGCAAGACAGAGTATATGTGTGTGAATGAGAGGAATTCGGTCGGAATGGTGAGGCTACAGGGTGTGGAGATCAAGAAGTTGGAGGATTTCAGGTACTTGGGGTCAACAGTCCAGAGCAATGGACAGTGTGGAAAAAAGGTGAAGAGACTGATTCAAACAGGTTCGGATGGCTAGAGAAAAGTGTCAGGGGTACAATGTGATAGAAAACTATCAGCCAGAATGAAAGAAAAGGAGTATATGACAGTGGTGATACCAGCGATGCTGTATGGCCTAGAAACAGTTACAATGACCAAAAGACAGGAGGCCGAGCTAGACGTCGCAGAGATGAAGATGTTGAGGTTATCTTTGGGCGTGAGCAGGATGGATAGGATCAGGAATGAGTCTATCAGAGGGAGAGCTCATTTTAGATGTTTTGGAGAGAAGGTCAGAGAAGCCAGACTGAGATGGTTTCGGTGATGATAGTGAATTTATTGGTAGACAGATGCTGGAATTGGAATTGCCAGGCAGGAGGTCTTGAGGAAGACCAAGGCGAAGATTTATGGACGTAGTGGAGAAAGGATATGAAGGTGGTTGGTGTGCGAGAGGCGGATACAGAGAATAGGGTAAGATGGAAGGAAATCTTAAGAGTCTTACTGGAGTTGCAGCACTCCTGTCATCTTGGCCGTTAACTAGAAGCTAGTAATCTGAGCTGTTTTAGATCAATCTTTGCCAAGTCTTTGACTTCAACAATACCGAACGTCTTCTTTACAGTGATGTAACAATCAACAACCAATAGAGGAGCCCTCAGAAAAAACAGAAACAGGAAACCTGGTCGACAAACAATCATAAGAGCGGTAATGGTGGCAGAGACGTTATTCGTTGGCGGTGCGGATAAACGGGAAAGGACATCCCGATCAGTATGGAACGTCCAGAAAGATGAGCGGACGGTGGAGTTGAGGACAGAACAGCCCGGCTCACCCGTTTGCTGCAAACTCAAAACTTGCCGTGTATGAGGAAGGCGTGTAAATACTGCCTGGAGTGCCTACCTGTGGTAGTCCTGCACACAGTAGGGGTTGTTGTTGTCGTCGGTGATGAAGGGCGCCCCCTCCAGGACACAGGAGCAGGTGCTGCACCGGAAGCAGTGGGCGTGGAAGCACTGGCCCACCGCCTTCAGGACGCGGTCGGTGATGCGCTCGCCACACCGGGAGCAGACGGCAAGGGAGTTCTTGGGGAGGCGGGCAGGAAGGAAACAAAATAAATCAATAGCTGTGATGAAAATGACCTCTGAGAAACATCACTGGGCGGTGAGAGAAACGCAGCTAATGTTTTTGTTGGGTTTTCGTGGGAAAAAAAAATGTTTTTGTGATTTGTCAAATATTTTTGGTTCTTCTGTGGTATTAAAAAAAAAAAAAAAAGAAATTCAGGACTGGAAAAATAACCACAAATCTTACAGACTGTTTTGATTTTTTTTTTCTTAAAAAAAACAAGGCTCGCCGTCCTGATTGATGACAAAACTCTGGCGCGCTTCAACCACGCAGCGAGAAGGTCCCTGTTTGGATACCGACAGAGGGGCCTTTCTGTGTGGAATCTCCGTATTGGACAACATGTCTGCACAGGTTTCCTCCGGGTTCCTCCCATGGGCCAAAATGATAGTGAATGGTGAAATGTCTCTATGTGAGTCAACTTATCAATATATGTAAAATGAAGGCGTGAATGGCTGTAGGTCTCTATATGAGACGGTGAATGGCTGTGTCTCTATTTGACAAGTAAATGAGAGGGTGATTGGTTGTTTCTATATGACGTGAATTAGAGGGTGAACGGTTGTCTCGATCGCCAATCCCAGCTGGGAATTTCCTGAGTGGAGGATAAGCGACATAGATGATGAACGAATGGATGAAATTGACCAAATTCTTTAACTCAGTATCTATGCAACTTCGAGGGTAGCGCAGAACGAATCCCGGCCTGTCGCTGGGGTAAGAGGCGGGGTTTAACCTGGATAGGTCGCCTGTCAATCACATTAAGAGACATCCAATCGTTCACAACTACGGGACAATAGAAGAGTCTTCAATGAACCGAGGCCGACTGTTTTTTGGACTGCGAGACGACGGGGTATCCTGGATCACAAATATTTGACTGATGGGAATATTGCGTGTATATACGCACACAAATGGACATTTTTTATTTTAAGGTTCATCAAGTCAGACCCCCCCCCCCCCCCCCCCCCCATGGTAAGCAGCCTCTCCTCACCATGTAACAGTCCTCACACTGGGGCGAGCCATCCCTGTCGTAGAACTGCATGCCCTGCAGGGGGCGCTGGCAGCTCATGCAGCAGAAGCAGTTGGAGTGGAAGAGCTTGTCCATAGCCCTGACGGCCGGCTGGGTCCGGGATAGAGCCTCACCGCATTTCCCGCAAACCTCTGATGGAGGGGCAGCGGGGGATCGGGAACCGGTGACATATCACATTTATGAATACATTAATGCCTTTTCTGGAGTAAAACAATAATGTGGGATTTCCTCGTTACTTTGTCTGTCATAAATTATTATTAATGGAATAATTAAATTGGCTTTAAATTGAGAATTAAAAAGGAGTTACGATGTGTAATGAAGAAAACACCAAATATTGTACTGTGTAACCACATCATTCACATTAACATCTAAACCTTTATTAGAGAAAATACAAATATTCTTCACTTGTCAGGCTGGCTGCTTGTTTGCATTATAAGTAGTGTTCGTGTGTGTGTGTGTGTGTACCTGTAGGAGGGGAGGTGATGATGGGTGCATTTGTGTCCATGTCCTTGATAAAGTCTTTGGTCATCCTCTCAAGCTCCTCCACTTCCCTCATGTTCAAGGGAACGCCTCCGCCTGGGATCGAGACTGGGCCGGGAGGCGAGGGCTAAATACACACGCAAACACACACACACACCCACAATGCATTATTTCCATACATTAGCACTTTTTGTAGCACCTCTTTGCTATTTCTTAGCTTGTGTTAGCATTATTAACTTGTGATAATCAATAAACTTGCATGCGTTTAAGCATGTTTTCACAGGCACTGAATTCTATTAGCCTCGGTTAGCCTGACTGTAGCATGCTTTGGCATTTAATTAGCTTGGTTATTTTAGCATTCAGTTTAAATTGAGCTAGACTGTATTTAGCTTGTGATTAGTCGTCGTTAGCTTTATGTTCTTCGGGGGAAGTGTGTCTTCAGGTTTGCAGGGGGATACAACGTACCGTGGACGCAGGGGGTGTTTTCATTGGCTGATGGAATGAAGACGGCGGTGGCGCCGCGGTCTTGGCCTGGGGGGGAGCCACGGCAGCAGTGGGGGGCTGGTTTGCATTGAACTGATTGGCAAAGGGTGAAGTCTTGACATGATTGAAGGCTGGAGGCGCCGCAGTGGCGTTGTTTGCAGGGGGGTTGGGAGGAGCTGCGGGAGGCGGGGGGAAAGAGCTGACCGA
Organism: Fistularia commersonii; assembly: GCF_037954325.1. Classification (NCBI taxonomy): domain Eukaryota; kingdom Metazoa; phylum Chordata; class Actinopteri; order Syngnathiformes; family Fistulariidae; genus Fistularia; species Fistularia commersonii. The sequence goes on along the minus strand of NC_141294.1, from coordinate 19,017,908 downwards.
CGGCGAAGAGATGGGTTTGGGCGCGGCGTTTGCGGCGGGTGGGATCTGGTTCAGGTTCTGGTTGATCTTCTGTGCCAGGGAGGATGAGGATGTCTTGAGGCCGGACTTTGGCGCCACGGCAGGGGGCCTTACGAATTGCTGGGTGGTGGCGGCGTTTGGTGCCGAGCCGTGATGTGCCTGTCGGTTCGTCCTGGCTTTAAGTTCTTCAGCCCAGGGCGCCGGTGGGGGTCGGTCCCCCATCTCGGGTGGGGGGAGGAAGGACAGAGCCGGTTTGGGGGCCGTCGGGGGGGGGCCCGAGGGCCTGGGGGCCGGCGCGGCAGGATATTGACTCGGTTGCTGTGGGTAAACAATCAGCACAACAACAGTCAGCAGGGAGATAACCGTATCAGATGATCACATGAAAACTTCTTAGATCACTAATCTATCAATCTCGACCTGATCAGTGTGTGTTTACATCCACAGCGGGATAACTTGATAATTATTTGGGTGCAAATCCTGACAATCTTGACTGATTGATTCAGTATCTACACCTCTTATCCTTTTTACAGGGAACAGTACGTCTGCTCCGATCTATCATCGAAGCTAATGCTAATGCTACGGAGTCAATCCATTGCTGCTGGAGTGGAAATACAGTACTAGCCTTACAAAAGCATTGAATTTGTTCCGTGCCCTAGCTCGTAACTCAATTTCCTTGCTTATCAAATTAAAAAATCCCCATCAAAAAGTATTGAAACACTATTAATCCATTCCAGCGCTCCCCAGTTTTGTTATGCGTTTGAAAGAAAAAATTACTTTTATAATATCAAATAATATAAAAAAAAAAAAAAACAACAACAAAAAAACCCCCACAACATAATAAAAGAGAACGTAAAGAAATAAACTGGTTTCATTTAAAACCAGACTGGGCGAGGATACTGGCGGGAGTGGAAGTGGTTTACGGAGCTTTTCCATTTTATGCTCTATCGTTTAATTTAACCAACTGGCTACACACTTAATGCTACAATGTACTGCTAAATGTAATTTGCACACTATGCTACACTTTATCACTAAACGACTTCAGCAACAGAGTGAACGGTGCTCGTCTTTTTAAACTATCAAATCAATTCAGAGTGGCTTTGAACGATTCTTCCGATGCCTCATTTGTTGACGTCCTGGCTGTCTGCTGCACAAAATCCCTGCGAGTGTATCCTATCCTCTAGCATCACTTCGCGGACAAGTTGCACACCTTGCTCATGTTTTCCCTTTAATTTTCACCGTGCCGCCGGTTGGTGCGTCTGAAAGTTTTTTATACAACACTTCACCGATGGCGGCGACCACCTCAAACGTCAAACGCTGATCTCAGCTTTTCACGCAAAGCAATTGCTCATATCTCGAAAATCTCCTGAGTTGATGCGCTTGAAGTAAAGACTCCGCTGTAGTCCGGGCATACACGTCTCGCCCTTGATGAGGTAATTCCATTCAAATAAGCACTGGAACAGCTCCATGTGTTTTATCAGCAGTGCTTCGTCTTTCTGACATTTATTTTTGCAGTTCTGAGCAAACATTACCCCCCTTCCCCTCTCTCCCCTGTCCCCGTTGCTGGATAAGGAGCCTCTCCTTATTTGGGCGTCTTGCCGGGCTCTCTTGGCAGTGCATCCTGGCACCGCCGCTCTCCCCGGGCCGCCTGGCCTTTTTCCCCCCCGACGCGCCTGCTGTCACCTGACCTGAAGGAGGTCAACTGGCATTTTTCCAGCCTGTTCCTACTGACCGTCTTTTTTTGTGGTCGTTATCCTGTGCGCCCCCTCCTCCCCTGGACTCCAACCGGTCTTCCCTGATAATATCCTGTGTTTGTTACGGTGAAGCCCCCCCCCCCCCCCCCGCTCCTCCAAAAACCCCCAACGTACCTTAGGGTTAAAAGGTCCCCTGGTCTCCATTTCTGACAGGAGGTTGGTCAGGGAGTCCAGCTGCTTGTCGAAGCTGGTCTGCTTCGCCATCGGCCTCTGGCGGCGGGGAAGAAGCGGAAAGACAACATTGAGTCGCAGCGTCCCCAAACGACCCACTCGACTTATGATGTTGATGACAATTATGAATACGAGCCGAGGGTGTTGAAGATGACTGTATTTTGCGTATATTTAAATCATGTAAACCCAGGCCTCGTAACCAAAACCCATAGAGGCAAAGTGTTTGCGGTTTCCAGGGCAACCGAACGTGTTTTCACGGAAACTGTGTCTTCCTCTTGTGGTTTTGCGACACTTCCTCAGAAAAAAAAGGTTTCCGGTCTTTTTTTGAAGGGGCACAGTGAAGCATGGCTCATGAAAGCATGGAGCTCGACAGCTGTGACTTTCGCAGTGCGGAAAAAAAAGAAAAGAAATGCTGCGCATTGTTGTGCAATTAAGGCTGTTACGTTTCTAAGAACCGGAATAATCCGGGAATCAACCGCTTGTTTCGCTTCGGCTAATTGCGAAAATACAGCTCAGAACGACAGGGTCTTAATCCAAGATGGGTTCCCAATCAAATCTAAAACTATTGCTTACTTTGATCTATTTGACTTCCTTTTTTTGCTTTTTTGCAGGAGAGGGCTGGGGTTCTCACGGTTAGCCCTCGGTAAACGACTATTCGCCAAAATCGAATGAAGCCCCTTTCAATAAACATGCTGCTGCGTCTAGAGCGCAGCGGCCGTAAAATCCTGTTAAAAGCACGGGACTAGACAACAGCTAACGCAATTAAAAGGGGACTTTCCTATAAAGTCTGCGTTTCTTAGAGACGCTCCAAGAGCTCCTCTGAGCTCCCACAATCAGTTGTCCTCCAGCTTCCTGGCCGATTGGAAGGGGGAACAGTTTGCTCAATTCCGAAAAAAAAGGAAGAGCGGAATCAACAGTCATCCTGCCGAGAAGAGTTCTGGGTGGAGCTTCCTCATCAAACAAGAGGGCAAGACCTTTTTTTTTTTTACATTTAAGTAAAATACAGGAAGTGCTCCGTGAATCCATGGCATCTCATGGTTCTGTGGCCATCTCCCATAAATTCATTAGGAAAGTCTTCAATTATTCCAAGGCTTGGTGTTTCTGACATTAAAACCAATCCATTGCCATCCAGCACTGTCGCTGTACGAGTAAGACAGCTTTGTTTACATTCAATGACTTTAATTTCTTTTGCTTGTTTTTTTTTTTCCCCCGGACATTTTTTGCCCTTCATTATGGCATTCAGGTCTTTCTTTAATTTTTTTTTTCTCCACGGTACAGCGTTTTTATGTCCAGAGCGTTCAACTGCTCTGCTTGGAGTCTCTGGAATTCATTACCACCCCAACTCAGAAACATCCATTCATTTCAACCATTTCAAATCACAACTCAAAACACATTAGTTTAAAGCAGCCTATTCCCTAACTTTTATTTTATGGTTCCTTTTAAATCTGTATGTTGTTTACATGTATATGTCTGTACGGTGAACTCACTCTAGGCCATACAGCATCGGCGGTATCACCACTGTCTTGCACACCTTTCCTTTCATTCTGGCTGATAGTCTTCTATCACATAGTAACCCTGACACTTTTCTCCACCCATTCCAACCTGCTTGAACCCGTCTCTTTACTTCTTTTGCACACTCTCCATTGCTCTGGACTGTTGACCCAGGGTACCTGAAATCCTCCAGCTTCTTGATCTCCACTCCCTATAGCCTCACACTTCCACCCGAGTTCCTCTCATTCACACACACATATACTCTGTCTTGTCCTCCACCTCTCTAGATTTTCCTCAACCTGTTCTCTGCTCTCACTGCAGATCACAATGTCGTCTGCAAACAATAAGAATATATTTGTGTATTACTATTAAATTGTGATTTTACCACTGGTTTAGCGTAGGTGAGTGACATTTGTACTTATGTGCTGTGTGTATGTTCTGATTTAAAGTGGAAATTGCGTTAGCTCGCGCCGTGGGTACCATGGAGGACCTGTATATAGAGAACACCTCTGTCTGCGGTTGTATACATTTTACAGCAAATACAGGTAGGACTGCGGTTCCATCTCATATGTAAAAATCTTACAAATTGGAGGACCTGTGATTTTATTTTGGTGTTTCCATTTGCATTACCATTTACCACCAAGGGCCCTTATGCTTTAATTGTCTGTTTTTGTTAAGCCCCGCAGCAAATGAGCGGATCAGCTGCCAATTGCTAATTTGTAGGCAAGATCCTAGGCACCCCAAAAAAAAAATGAAGACTTTTCATTTATAGTTGCACTCAAATTACAGCATAAACACACACTTTCATGCACGTGATTGGATCATGCACACAGTGAAGTTGGTTGCGGCTCACCTGTGGGCTCCCAATGGCGCCGGGGATGCTGGTGCCGGTGGCGGGGACGGGCGGGGGTGGTGGGGGAGGAGGGGCGGCGGGGCAGATGGGCACGCAGGCGTCGTCCTCAGGGGGCGCGGGGAGCGGCAGGTCATCGGCAACCGGAGGCGGAGCGGGGAAGGAGGGGGGCGGGGCGTCGCAGCCAACGGGGGAGATGTGGCATTCGGGGGGCGGGGCCGGGAGGTCGTCGTCCAGCGGGGGAGGTGGGGGAGGGGGTGGGAAGTCTGGCAGAAATAAGGGTCAGGGCGATTTGGTTAGAAGCAGCGGCACAAAACGACTTTGGCGACGATCGGCAAACAAAAGGAAGGATTTAAAAAAAAAACACCTGACTGCATGGGGAACCAAGAAATCAATACTGTTGATTAAAATGTTACAGCTGACTTTGTTGATGTTGTGTCGATACATGAACCTTCAGTATGGGTTTTTGCACAAATTGCAAAGAATAGTCTGATGAAAATGTCTGACATTTTCTGTCCGATTCCCGCCTTTAGAAAGTTCCAGTAATTGTCCGCAGGTATTTTTTCTTCCCAGTCAATACTCTCTACTTTTATTAAAAACTAACTAAGAGCACCCGATTGGCTATGGGTGAACCTCAGGGAAGAAGTCCCGGTCCGCTTGTTTTCCTCCAATGTGTCCTTTACATCAAAAGTAAATATCAAAATATAAAAGCTATAAGTTGGCTCTATAGCTTTCAGAGACATATATCTCAATCTTATGATGACACTTGAATATTTACTCAATTCACACACACACACAGAGAAAGGGAGAGGTGGCAAAGGATGGCAAAAAAAGAAAATACACATACCGTCACAGAGCGAGGGGGGAGGCGGCGGCAGATCCCCCACGCGCCCGATCACGCCGGTCCCAACAGGCGTGGGTGATGGAGCTGAGGGCGGGGTCTGGCTCTTTGGCCGCGGCGGCGCCACAGAGGCGAACTTCTTTGGCTGGTTGTAGAAGGATGGTGTGGTGACTTTGAAATTCAGGGACGACGTCACCATGAAGGGCTTGCTGCTGCCGGAGTCCTCCATCTTGAATTTGTGTTTACCTGTGGGTGAACCAGAAAGCCGTTTATGTTGCATTAGTTTGTGTTTTGGCTACTGTTATGTAATGCAGATTTTGTCAAACACAATGTATTAGGAATGTGTTTGCACTTCTCATACATTCATTCCTTATTTTGAATGGGGGGGGGGTGTTTGTTTTACATTGCCATGGTTACCTGAAACCTTAACAGAGGTCACTTCTAACTCACAATTCTAATAGCAAATGCGTTACACACATTTAAGTATGCCGTTAGCTTGCATCACGTGGGTCGGCCATGTGACTTGTGGACTGTGGCTGCTTACGGAGGACCAATGGGCCGGCAACTTGACATTGAATCAGTCAAGGAGGCACAGCCTCTTCCCCCTTTAAAACCTCCTTTATCAGCTGATGTGAGTTGAAAGGCCCCGCATTCCTGTGGCGGCGTTCGCCTGTCGGATCTTCAGCACGGGTTTGAATTAGCTGTGACATGTCAGCCTGTCACACTTCCAACACAGATTAATTGCAACCAGGTGTTTCTGCAAAGATAAACCCAAAAAAAAAAAAAAAAAAGAAAAAGAAGCTCAAATATTTTTCCGACCGGACCTTCCCAGAGAAATACAGGGAGGGAGCTCTCGTGAGGCTCCGTTGCGATGACAGACGCACTCCCGGCGTGCCAAATCTAAACACAACAGCGGCAGGAATGAAGGCCGTGGCAAGCCAGACACATCGGATTGGGGATAGTAAAAGCCGATACTGGCCAGTAGAAAGTACGCAGCACTGTTTTCTTGAAATTTGGAGGAAAAAAATTACACAACTTCATGCGGCATGACCAAAACACTTGTGGGGTTCATGAACATTGTCCATTAAGCTGAGCACAGATTCACGCTGTGATGGATTCAAAAGCTGGCCCGGAATTTGACGCCCTAAAATCCTATCAGTCATTCGTCGCTTATGGATGTAAAAATTCGGAAGAACTGTCCAGCTCGAGTTCAGTTACAGGAACTAGCCTCCTCTGAGGGAACTTGTTTAGCTTTGCATTGCATAAACACTGAGGAACCACGGTTGGATGGCACCTGCGACGTGCACCTTAAGCGGCAACACTCAAATACAAATGGCCGCAACGAAGGGGAAGACGACACACTGACGATATGGAGGGCGATGAAGTTGCCACAGGATTCCTGCAATGCATGGAGGGAATCCCACTGTCTGCTAAATCTGCATATATTTTGGCCAAAATGTTGATGTCCCTTAGTGAGCCCTGGAAACCCTTCTTCTGGTAGCGGGCAAGAGGACGACCTTAGATCTCTTTGTTAGTTCACTTCTCTCTAGTTCTGTCTATTTTATAGCGAGAAAATGTGACCACAGGAGTTTTTAAAAACGACATGCTGCAAGTTGTACCTGGACATTGGCAGGGCTACTATGTTCCACCAATCAACACGCCTCAATGTCACAAAGTCCTATAGGATAACAACCAAGGGGGGGGGGGGGGGGGGGGGGGGGCTGAGATGGTTCTAGAAACTGAGATCCATGGAGAAAAAGTGGAGCACCTTAAAAGGTTCTGTGAACTTCAAAATGTACCAAGCTGGCTATTGGTATATTCTGCTTGAGGGTCCCTCGAGCAGCCAACCCAAGGTGCCCAAAAAGTGGGCTTTAGAAGTCGCCTGTCAACATTCACACTGTCAGATTGCGGGAGGAGATGGGGAACTTGGAGGACCCATCGCAAAGGGGACCTTTTCTTGCCATGGGAGTCGTAAAACTGCTACGACACGTTTCCCCGCTCTCTTCCTTTTCACCTCATTACAACATTCTTTGTACCGCGGTGTGTAAACCATTAAAGATTCCTGCTGAGATGTTGAGGGTGCCTGCTACTTGGTGTGGAAACCCCAGATAACCGTCTCCTTTTTAGACACTTGGGTTTGATCACTTTGAACTCCACTCCTCGTGCATTCTTTTCGGCAAGGTTGTTGGCGATACTTGTTGCCATGGCAACGTGAAACATTACTCTGAAAGGCAGACATTTTCTACGGGGTTATGTAAACCTGCAGGGGTGTCACGACTCCCTCCAGCTCTGCTAGTTCTCCACAGCAAGGTAAGGAAGAAATGTCTAGAGCCTAACTCGCGGGGAAACGTAAACATATTCCCGAAACCTTCTCGAGGTAGCTTGTTGACCTTTTGAAGACACCCAGGCACTCTAAAAGTGCATGTTTCGCAACGTGAAGACCGGCAATCATATAGTAAAGAGGATTCTAGATGAACCAACAACCACTGGTCCAACAGCATCACATCAAACATCAAGGCCCTGACCCTGAGGTCTAAGAGGGAGGCGTAAAAGTCTTCGGTTCACAGTGACCCCTGAATTCAACGTGGTCTGTTGCCTTGACGACCCCGTGTGAGGTGCGTCAGACCGAGCTTAAATACCCCCCCCCCCGTCACATTGCTCGCAAAAACAAATGTGACCCCACATTTTCCGCGAAGACCAACGACCCGCATCATCGCTTTCAATCAATGGAACGGTTGTTCTTGTTGAACCCCCCCAAACCACATCCACCAATGGGACAGTCCAGTTCTGGCGATAGTAATCTTTAGATAATTATTTAACTATGCTTAAGACATTTATTTCAATGATCGGGGTCTAATTTTTCCAATTCCACTTCGATGTCACATGATGTTTTGGCCAGTTTTTTTTTTTTTCTTCATTAGAACCTGAGATTTTTGTCTGAGGACAGATCAGATACTACAAAAAAATGAAGGACTTTAAGATAACCACTGAGGTTCCTCCACTAACATTGAAATTCCATTCCAATGATGAAACGTGACGTCAATTTCGTCCTAAGATAGCAGCAAAACGCTGTAGATAAAGGATGAAACTGTTGTATTTTCAAAAAATAAGGAAACGCTTTTTCAAATTGCTAAGAAAATCACCTGCCTGACAGATCCGGAAAAATCTTAGACCAAACTGAGATGCTACAAACAGGTCAGATCAACTATGGTGCGTCATGTTTCTTGTTGCTTTAGCGACTGCGAAAATCCCCTGAACGCAACATTTCGAAACAAATTTAAGAGAGAAGTGAAATTAATCTGTAAATTTTTTTGTATGTATATACCGTAATTTCCAGACTATTGAGCGCACCTCAATATAAGCCGCACCAGCTAGCCGATCGCTAGCTCGGGCACTAAAACCGTCAAAGTTGTCTTCTTCGGTGTCGCAGTTGGACAGACTCAGAATTTCTTGGTCATTTCATCGCCCCCCCCCCAAAAAAGTCCATATATCAGCCACAGTGATGTTTACGTGAAAAAAGTCGCGGCTTATCATCCGGAAATTACGGTAATTCTTAAAAACTGGAGCTGACGCCAGAGTTCCTTTGAATGGGAAGGAATTTGAGAGCTACAGAACTCGATTTTCCAGTGGCCAAAGGCTTTTGTGAAAATCAGGTTTTAGATGTGGGCCTCTCTCTCCGAGGGCGGTGTGTCAGTGAGGGGAAGTGAATTATACATATTACATTAGTTATCATCAGGACATCTGCTAGTTGAGGCCGGTGTGCATGTGATCCGGGTTTAAGAGCTGGTCCAGGAATGTTTAAAACGTCATGTTAAAACAGCGGCGCTTGGCATACACTGGCTCGTTTTATCTGCCGTCGACGGCGTGCGGCTAAGAGAACGCGAGGGTTCAGGAGAGGTCTGGGTTTGATGAGGCTTCAGTGACGTCGCGCAGGCGGAGATGTGTGACAGAAGGAGCTCTGAACAGACTAAACAAGGGCGTTCTTTGCAAGACACTGAACTGACGGATCTCAGGAAACACAGGTGTTACAGCTCCGGAGGGCTTCCAGTCCATGAGGAAACCATCGCACTTAAATTTCAGCTTTCCGATCAACTCATCTTTCTGTTTTGGTCTTCTGTCACATTGCTTCTTCACATTCATTACAAATGGGGAAATATCCAAACTTCTCAACAGAGTGAAGACACGGTGTTAGCATTAGCATTAGCTACCTGAAACAGTAAGGCTACTCCAGATGGAATGAGATGTACTGATGTAGCAATCATTCTATATGCCGACGACTTGATGTTGTCAGTATCCAATGATGAAAAATAGCTCCGCGCAAGCAGATCTTAAAATTTTTCTAAAAATATGAATGCGGTAGAAGTGAAGGATCTTAGGTTACTGCACAAATGTTTGTCGCCTTAAGCCAGCTGCGCTTTCCTCATGTTTCAAGAAATGGTTTTTCCACAGAGACAAAACAAAAACAAATGAGCATCGACAGCTTCTAAAAGATTTCTAGAAAATAAATTGAAAATGTGTCCAAGAGCAGGTACAACTCAAGAAAAAAAATAAATTAATTACACAGAATGCGATGCTATTGGGATGTGGATTGTGGTGCCAGAATTATTCATCTTACGGACATACATTCACGGCTCACTCAGCGGAGTTTTATTGTTCAACTTTGGACCTCGTTTGCCCAGAAGAACAATTCCATGCAACCACTGCACGAACTGCCTAACCTCGACGAGGATGAAGAGTAACCGGGCGCTTCCCTCGTCTCACGAAAACCGTGGCCTGAATCAATACGGAGATCGAAGAGGGACTTTTTTTTGTCGGGTTGACGGATGTTTTGCAGCTAAAGGGGAAGTTCTGAAACAACAGGCGAGGGAACAGGTGTTAATCAGGATCCTAGCAGATCATCAAGAACCTGGAGGAGAGAATGGGGAACAGCACTTCAACTCCAAATCCCGACAGGTCTCTGAATTATTCATCCCTATCAATTAAATCTGATGGTCGGGTTCCATCTGTTCCCGGACAGAGTGACATCATCTCCAACACCCCCGCTGAAAAGAAAAAAGCAACCCTCGACCCGACCTGCAGGGAAACCGGACCCCCGAGATGAAAACCTCGGCTCCACTCGAGGAACGCAATGACATCACCGTCTCTGCTTTTGGTTTTTTTTGTTCCCCTCCATAAAAGACACTCTGCGTGTACAGGCTGGAGTAAAGACCCAAAGAAGAAAAAAACAATTTGATGTTTTTCTGTTATTTAATTCTAAATGAGCTGCTGAACTGAAAAGTTTTGCCTTCCACGGGAGAGGAGCGACGGACAAAGGCACTTACGAAAACATTAGGTAACCTGCAACTGTGAGTAATGCAAACCCATCGGTGCTCTTGACGCGGAACAAAAGGTGGAATTAGGTGATATCTTGCTCAGTTTTTCATATTTTCTCGGTCAAAAATATGACCAAATTCTTTCGTGTTATATCCGAACACACTGTCAGAATATCACACCTCAAAATGACCCCATCGGAACATGACGTGAGGGGCCGGGCTCTCGGGGGTGGAGGGGAATCTGGCACTAAAACTTCATGACGCCTGCGTTCTTTGTTTTTTTTCTCCTGCCGTTTTTGTTTCCCTCCATAAAAGAGCCGGCAGGTCACCCACTCATTTCACTCGCATGGACAAAAGACCCGGTTCCATCCAGAGACGAGCCAGGTTCTTTGCTCGTGTTAGTCCCTTTCAAGGAACCTTTTGCAGTTCCTTGAACCTTTTCAGGACCTACGCTGAGGATCTCATGTCCTGAACCTGAACTCAAGAGTCTTTTACATCGGAACTCTTGTGACGCAGGTGCTTGAGCTGAGCGCCAATTTTTTTTTTTTTTTAAACTATCTTGGTCTGCGATTTTTTTTTTTTTTAAACGACAAATGGACATAAGTGGCGAGAAATGGAGCCACAAAGAGGTCTGAGTTTTCCTGGCCTGCTATGCAACAGAGGGGTTTCCAAGGCTCGCCAATGAACGTCAACAATTTTGGCCAAAATAAGCACAGTTAGCTGACGTTAGCAAACGGTTCTTTACACAGTGCAGCAGCACAGGGAGAAAAAAAACAACACTTTGAACACGTCTGATAGTCGATGGTTATTATTCCCACCCTGAAGACCATGAATGCTGTGGCGACTTGGCTCCCCATGTTGTCCGGGTCATCTTCCTCTTCCTCCGCTCCCGGCTGTGAGTTAGTGAAACTAAAAAGTTCCCTTGGAGGAGGCGGACCACCGAGAACCGAATTCAAGCTAGACGGTTCTCAGAACTACTCTGTCTGAAAACGTCTCTCAAAATTAAAAGCGGCCTAGGCGTCACAGCATCAGGAGATTCTGTAATAAAATAGGGGGATGAGAACGACTTGCATTCTTTTTAAAATCTGCCCAAGAGCTGAAAAACTGGGATTCAAACCGGGGGGGTGTAATCGATATTAATCCACACTCAATGGAATGCATGGTACTGTGTAATATTGCTGTGGAAACACTGGAAGAGCAGTAACATACAACACATCTTTCCCAATTGAGTGATTTCTTTTTGATTTTTAAGCAATCTATGGGTAATTTTCCTGTCACTGATACTCAAGCTGCAGTCAACACGTACAGTTGTACAGCCACATAAATCCATCCCCATATGAGGACATCTTATTCATCAAACACTGTTTGTCGCTCACAAAAAACTACTTAAGATCCCAAATATCTAATTGTTATTAATAAAATGTGTCATAAAGCTAAGCTGAGATCACAGGACCTTAAAACCATCAGCTATTCCATAAATTACTATTTGGACACTAATATCCCCAACATTGCTTTTCTTTCTTTTAGATGATAATTTTGATCGTAGAATAAGAAAAGGTTGTGAAAAAAATTCACTTCATTTACGTCCCTCCCATCATCGTAAAAAGCTGGCCGGCTTGTATTTCCCTTGGTTTTCCAGGATGCCTAAGACACCCTGATAAATCAGCGACGGGGCGCTGAAATCCGATGTTTTGGAGTTTCCGCGGGCATTTTTTTTTCAGCCCCACTCCATCCCGGCCTCTAAGCCTGTGGTTACGTGCTAACACCCCCACCCCCCTGCCCCCGCCCTCCTCCGGTGGGTTCGGTTTTCAGCCTCGATTTAATGGCTTCCACCTCCCGGTTTCTGACGTTTGACGGCGCCGCTTGCAGAAAATAGAGCCCCAAGGGCGTTGCTTGAACACTGCAACCCCCAACCTTTCGAACCCTTGATGCGCCAGGGCTGCTTTTATGGATACCCGCTTCTGGACCCAGGGGGTTGCGGGGGGGGAACGGGCTGCTTTACGTCCCATATCAGGCCAAGCGGCTAATATAATTAGCCTGGATAGCAGTGGGAGAGTGGTACTAATCAGTGATAATTACTGCTCTGGTAGACGAAAGATGCTACTTATAGCGCAAACTGAACATGTGGCGGTTAACGCTCCATGTGAGCAGAATAAATCGCAAAAAACTATTTCAGTTGCGACCTCTCCCTTGGGGTTCTTCAGAAGAACTAACAGTCACTTCTGAAGGTGCAGGCGATGCCTCATGGTGGGGTTTTCTCTTCACATTCTCAGTTAGGAAAAGCCGTCTGGGCTCGGCAGCGGCCTGTTGCCTTGCGGTTGGAGTTTATAAACCGTCCCGCTGCTTAGTCACCAGGTCGCCAGCAAGTACTGTGGCGTGGTGCCTCATTACTCCCCTTTTCATTATGTCTGCCAGCAATAAAGGAGTGATAAATACATAATTCAATGTGGGTGTTACTGTAGTTTGAGATAGCACCTACTGTAAGTACTCTGGGGACGATCTGAGCTCATCGCAAATGCAGCCAGGTGACTCTGTCTGCAGTTTTACTACAATTGATTGGAGAGTACTTTCATCCCATTACTTTCGCTCTGCAGACATAATAAACATCTCAGTACAAAAAAAGGCATGGTAAGGAATGAGCTCATGTCTCTGGACTTCAATCATTTCTTGTTACAGTTTCACCGCCATCCAAAAGTCTTCCCTGGTTCTGACCGCCTACACCGGGGGGCTGGAGGAGCGGGTGGCGACAAGCGTGTCCGTGAGTCCGAGGTGACCTGAAGCTACCCCATGTCAGGTGACCCAACCGATCCTCTGAGTTGTAGTGTACGGGTACAGGAGTTGTATGGTTCTTTCACCTTTCCATTTTACAGCTTAAATGCATAAAACTCCCAACATTGGGTCAGAGCTGAGGAAGAGTATTAGATGGCGGCGAATTTAGTCCAGGTTCAGCCATAGGATTTATCATTGAGGACCAGGAGTTGGCCCCAAAGTCATGCTATTTACTGGTAAATGCTGTGAGGTAGTTTCAGTGCAGTATTTCACTTCCAAAAAAAGAAAAAAAAAAAAACACGAAAAAAAAAACCGTGTTTCAGATGAAAAACGAAAACCCATCTCACAAGGGAAGTCACTGGACGCGAGCTGCCAACTCTTTGTAACTGCATATCAAACAATAGATATCGGGGATCCCGTCTGGCCGCTCATTATATCGGTTACTCGGGCATTGCTGATCAGACTCCATTGTTCGGATGTAAACATTGCTCCGGGTTTCGGGGGAAAGTGTGTCTGGGCCGTTTGGGGGCTGGGGAAGGACGCCAATGCAGACACAAACAACCCTTTTCAGCCGAGCGTTACAGGTCACCAGACACGCATTGCGCTACAGTGATATCCCCACCACCATCCCCGACCAGGCTGATACTGAACCGACAGTTGGGCTTACCACCCAAAAAACAGCTTTTGGCTATTTGCACCAAAAAATGCAGAGGCCGGAAGGAAGATGGGAGGACCGCAAACGCAGAGGTTTGAAGAACGCAATGATCCAAAATAACTCTGTGTGTCTTAACTTGTCCAGTCTACAATTAGGGAGGATTCTTGGGCGAAAACTGGGTCCTTGTCTATCGAGGGTGCCGGGAGGCCGGCATAACCTGCTACACAGACGTGATTTATCTCCACCTGCAGTGGTCGTTCACCTCTTGAACCGGCGGCGTCTCCTCCCCCCAAACACGACCCTTTGCTGCAGCAGCTTCTGACCTGCATGATCTGATTCGCAGGAGCGTCTTCTGCTTCCCATCCACAACTGCAGGGCAACTCATGGGATCAAAAAACCATGACACCTGGACAGGGGGTCCGTGGTTAGATCATCCGAAAGGTGTGGAAGAGAGTATTTTAACCCAAACTTGCATTGTGAGAGTGGGACGCTGTGCCACCCACCCTTCCAAATGAGAGTGGGAGCAGATGACACATTTCCAGAGTTGGTTGCAGCTTCTGCAGATTTGTCAACATCCTCAATGGGAGGCTTCTGGGGCTCATCTCAGACCACATGGGACAAGAATGTGACGTGACTCAGTCAAGAACGTGACGTATCAGATTACGCGTCAATAATGATCAATTTAAAGAAAAAGGTAAATCGCCCCCGGATCGACAAGATCAGAACAAACCTGGATGATTCATCGAACATAAATATCTTTCTTCTACGGTGGGGCGTGACGATGCGGCTAACGATGCTAATGTCGCGTGACAGCAGCTAACCCCCTCCCTCGTGTCGCTCCAGTAAACATTCGCCGCAGCGTTCCGCCGCTCCCGTCATTGAAGCTAACGCCGGCCCGTCCCGACTCCCTGCCCCACTGCCCGTCCGGGTTGACGAGTAAAAACCCTCCAACACGCGTCTTAAAACATAATGAATAACTGTTGAAATCAAACCCCATAGCGTGGACTCACCTGCTACCGGTGTCGGCGCGCAGCCGCGTTAGGTTAGCCCGAGGACCCGCACGTCTCCTCCTCACCGACGCTAGAGCACCTTGAGAGGCGCTGCTTCTTAGCTCTCGGCGGCGAAGCAGAAGGCTTGACACCGCCCAATTTTTCTGTTCCCCTTTCTTTCCACTCCCCTCCGAATACAGACAAAGCAACGCCCTCTTACTGATAACTAACCTGGCGCGGAGCTACCAACAAGGCAAGAAAAACCTATTTTAAACAGTCAAAAATAATTAGCTTAGAAGCTAGTTAGCTAGCTAGCTTATTAGCCACAAACAACTTTTCTTCTAGCTAGGTGGAAGCCGTCCGTCCCTTAGCGCCTTCCACCAAGCCGGTGAACAGACTTCGGGTTTACCTTTCAAAAAAAAATGGAAAAAAAATATGTATATGTTTAAAAAGCCTTTTGTATTATTTTTCTATCCACTGAGCGGTTTTCAATTTAAGTTGAATTTAAAAAAACTTTGATTAAAAAAAAAAAATTGACAGCTGCATGTCATGAGGGTCCCTGCAGAGGAACCATGGATCAGCTGCTTGATGAAACCCTGAACTCTTTTCCTTATTAGGTAACCTGTGGACTCCTCTCCACCCCAAAAAAAACACTTCCTCCTGATCAAACACATATTAGCAGGTCTACTCACCCTGTTTGTACAGCTGCTGTTTTTGTTTTTATTTATTTTTTGTTGAAGGATCTCAATTTGGTCGATCTCCCCCTCCCCTTTTCTCCACTCTTCTGGTCCGGAGCAAGAAATAAAGTGTACAAGGGTAAACTTCTCCGCTCTCCCTGCAGCTGAACCCTCCCTTCTTGTTCCTCCTCTTCTTCCCTGCCTCTCAACCTGGAAAAAGGAATGACACCATCCTCCCGGACAAGTTCTTTCTCGTTTTCGACTTTTGATTTGGCTGCGTAAACACCACCTCTCTCTCTCTCTCTCTCTCTCTCTCTTTCTCTCTGTAAATTGTCCAGTCAGACCCCTCCTTTTCCTCCTCCCCCCTCTGCTTCTCTTTTTTTCTCTTTTCTCCCTGGATTCTTGCAGCATTCTTCATTCAATGACATCAACCCCATCGCCTCTCCATGTAAGGTCAGAGCGGGCGGTGAAGAGGAGGGGGGTTTTGCTGGGGCCCGAGTCTTGATTAGGTGCAGACACTGAGCACAGGGGTAGGGGTGGGGGGTTGGGGTACCAACATGACGAGGTGTAATGGCTGAAGAATGCGTGCTGCAATGGGGCGGGATTTTTTTTTTCCTTTGCAGTTTTCCACCAAGGCCCGCTTCCCCACGTTCGTTCCCCACAAGGCCACCCCCCCACCCCACCAAATTTTGGAACCAGACGAGCGAGAGCTGCTTCTGTCTGTGCTGTTATGACACCGGATTACAGAGTGAATACATTCCAGCCACTCTTTGTCTAACCCCCCCCCACACACACACACGCACACACGCCGTCGATTCAATACATGCCCTCGGAAAACATCCATGGGCGATGAGTTTACTCTAAAAAAAAAAAAAAAAATTTTCCATTCACACCAAGACAGTGCTGTGCAGGAACCCGGAGGTTGACGTTTGGCTTTGGCAGTTTTTTATTCATGTGATGATTAACTTGGTAACAAACCAATTGGTTATTATTTTAGCTGCAAAGAGATAACATGAAAAATCAACATTTGGGTATTTTATGATTGACTACTTTATGGTCCCAACCAGGAAGAAGTTAATAAATGATGAGGATGGCTCGCCAGTCAGAAATCAAGTTACTGCACTTTTATTTCTACATATCTAACTAGTCTGTGTATTCAACCGTCTCCTCCCTGGGTTCTCTCCAGGTTCTCTGTCGTCCACCCATCTCATTGGAGACTAAACTGAGGTTTTCCGAGGATCGGGCATCTCTGTGATTGACAGGCGACCCCGTTTGGGTTAAACCCCGCCTCCCGGCGACGTATTGACCAGTAGACCTTGTCAAAGACGCCTTCCACGTCAACACGTCGGATTACAGATTAAACACGACCCGTGAGCGAGAGAGCGTGCGTTTCCGGCCCCGATTGACAGACCAGTCTGTCTCGGCTCGTGGCCGTGAGGTAAAGGCTCTCGCAACCTTTTTCTAAACACCGCACGGACTCAACGGCTGTTGTGTAACACGCTGCCACCGGACGCCGGTCTGTGGCGGCTCGAATTGTGATGGCCTATTGTTCTTCGCAGGCGCTTTCCACTTCCACCGGAGTCAAAAGTGTAAAAGTTCCACTTGGAACTTTTACACGGGTCTCTGAGACAAGAAAGAAGAAAAAAAAAATGGGAGAAAAAGAAACAAACATGCTCTTGGAACAATTTGTCATGGTGACGGCGGCGGGGGGATTCGGTGGGTGGCGGGGGAGCGCAAGGTGACATGCCGCGAAGCTTCCTCTCACTTCCTCTCCGTCCCTGTCAGCCTGACGACGAAGTGTCAGGGACGGGGGGGTCGGGGATGGAGTTGGGGGGGGTGACCGGCTTCTGGCTCTTGAGACGGTCCCAAGGTAAGACTCACAATCAGAGCCAGACATTCTGGAATTCAGCCAGACCTTGGAAGGAACAGCTCCTCCTCATCCTGAATGCCCCACGGCTGCCCCCCACCCCTCCCCTGCCTCCTTTTTTTTTTTTTTTTTTTTTTTTTTTTCCAAAAGGCCGTTGGTCACAGAGCTGTCGGTCAAAGTGAAAATAAACAAAACAAACACAACAGGTAACTGACGAGCAGAGGAAGGGAAAAATATGGCCTCCAGTAGGCTGCAGTACCAGCTTCCTGACAGTAAGTGTCAGGCTAACTCACATTAGGGTGGGACGCCGGTGGCAGATAGATCATTTTAGTGTGTGTGTGTGTGTGTGTGTGTGTGTGTGTGTGTGGGTGTATGTGTGTGTGTGTGTGGACTGGTGGGTGAAGGGGTTTGGCACAGAATAACCCCTAACAGCAAACACATCAGTTAGAAACACTACATACACACACACACACACACACACATACAGATCTGATCTATGGGACACGACGGGTGTGTTTGGGTGGAGGTGGGGGCGCGTCAGGGGTTGGGCGGGGGCAGAGAGGCTCGAGCGGGGTAAACAGCGGTTGGTGGTCTAGACAAGGACGGCGCGAGCAAGAGAGGATGACGGGTAATTGCTAGAGAGAAGGACGAAGATATGTAAATAATAGAGGAGAGCTGGGAACTCCTCGTATACACACATAAACACACACACACACTGCTGTCAAACAGGATATACACTGATACAGTTCTAAGCAGCCAGACCCTAAAACAGACAAACTCAGTGTAACTGCTCACATACACACACACCCCAAAAATATATATCTGCTTTAGAGTGCCTAGTGACAAGTGATTGATGCGTCAGCTGATATCTTTATCAGGTTATCAGCATGTGTTGACCTTTGACCCCGCGGTAATAACGGCAATCAATGGGACACTCGTGGCAAACCTTTCTCAGCAGGCTGGTGGGGAGAGGAGGGGGTCAGACTCGGGGTGAAAGCAAGCACACAGTCACACACACACACATGCACACCACACCCAACAATGTGGTTGACCTTGTCTGGCATTAATGGTCCAATTGCGGTGTTGTTGCAGGCCGACAAAAAAGTGTGTGTGTGTGTGTGTGTGTGTGTGTGTGTGTGTGTGTGTGTGTGTGTGTGTGTGTGTGCGCGCAAAATGAAATCCAGGCCCGGAGCACTGAGCTAAAGTGGATACAGAGGAATGTCCCTCGAAAGACCAGATGTAGAAAATGATCCGTTCAGTGGGGAGATCCTGCGGCGGCCCGACCCTGTCGCCATGCCGACAGGGTCGCAGCCCCGTGTCAGTGAAACCTGATGGTTTTGGTAGAGGGCCTCGAGCGGTGACTTCACAAGCAATAAAAAGAATAAAAAAATCGCCGCTGAAACCAAACAGCCCATCAAAAGTGTTGCTGAGGCGAGAGGAGGGGCTTAATATTATTATATTATTATTATTATTATATTATGATGCTATGACAGATCACTTTATTGATTCTTTTCTATTTTCCTTTCATTTCTGAAATAAAAACAGTTTTTCTGTGGTTTAAAATCCCTCCCCTTTGTTCAGGTCTCACGCTGATCCCGCGTTATTATTCTCATCTTCTCACAAATTAACACCTTGTTTGAATATGCGTCATTCCTTATTTTTTCCTGTCTGTATTGTTTCTATCGGCGATGGTATCGGGCCTGATGCGTGTGCCCATCACAGAGCCCATCTGCACCCGTTGCCGTGGTTACTGCGTAGGCGTGAGTAGCTCGGTATGCAGATGACGTGGCCAAAGGTTGTCCGGTTTCCCAACGTGGAACATTGATCATCTCGGGCCTCCCCATAGACGCCACCCTCCTCCTCCCCCGCCTGCGGAACAACGGCAACATTAGCCGGGGAGCTAAGCAAAACCGCTAACATTGTTGTGCAAAGTGCCTTCAAATAAAAATCATCATTATTATTATTATTACAACCAGTTTAGGTAAATTAATTTAACATCCCTGCGTTTCTTCACTATCAAAACATGGTGAGATCCAAACAAGTCAGATTATGAGGGTCAAATGGGTCATTTCATTGATCGGGGGCTTCATATTTGTAGTTCCAAGGATCGGCATGTAAATCAACTCCGACTTTATGGATATGTCCAATTATGCCCCATGTTTTTCCATATTTTTCCTCATGTTTCTCCATGCACACCCTACACGAGAAGCTAGCTTAGCATAGCTGTGTGTTTAACCAGAGGAGGTTAAAGCAGACTGGTGGATGATGCAGTCACATGATTAATCAGCTGATTAGTTTGTCATTGATCAGTATCAGGTATAAAGATCGGGCGGGCTTCTGGAGGGAGCCGGAACCAATCACATTGCAGGGTTTAACCCGGGCGGGTCCCCTGTCAATCACACAGAGAGACATTCGACAAATATTGGGTGGGATCTCACATTCAAACGTTGCTCTCCTGCACTGTGTGTTTGTTCTGTCCAAAACACCAACACACACCCGCACACATTTATGCAACACACACGCACGCATGCACTCTCCAGTATGCCAGGGTTTGTTTTTGTTTTTTTCTGCATCGCACACATATGAATGCGTGATGACCCGCGAAAGGCTGCAGAGATATGAGAAATAAAATAAAATAAAATAAATGTAAATTTAATTTGATTAAATATAAAAACAAATAAATAAATAAATAAAACATGTTTTGAGAATATAGGAGTGAGATGTGGATCGATAGAGAGAGGGAGAGATAGGAGGAAACCCACTCTGCACTGCTTTTTTATTTTATTTTTATTATTTTCCCCAGGATGGTTTTTAGTATGAGTGTTTGTTCCTGGTGTTCAGTGCCATGAAAGGGGGGTGGGGGTAGCAGTGTGTGTGTGTGTGTGTGTGTGTGTGTGTGTGTGTGTGTGTGTGTGTGTGTGTGTGTGTGTGTGTGTGTGACAGGGGAAGCGCTGCGGTGCATTGTGAGTCTGATCGCACACAGGAGGGGGAGACAGAGAGAGAGAGAGAGAGAGAGAGGATCCCCCATTTTAGCTCGACGATATTACAGCAGTGCAGAGATGCCTACAACAATGGCAGCTATTGATCTGCTACGGTGGCAGCCCATCGTGCACGCACGCACACACACACGCATTCTAATTGTGTTCAAACCTCTCATTTGCTAATCGCCGGTGTTCCGCCCCCCTTCCTTTTCTCACACTGTTATTACACTGTTATTACTACAAGTGTCGTCACGCACGCGTGATTACGCCCCACACACCACCACGGCGGCGTGGATACTTGTCCCACGCCCCCCCCTCCCCCAAATCCTCCACCACCTCCCCCCTCCCCCGGTCCCCGGTGCGCTTCCTCCAGGCATACTGACTTACTAACCGGATCCGTTATAAGACACTGCACCGGGGAGGAAGGGGGGGGGGGGGGGGAGGGGGAGGGATGGAGCAAGCGCAGAAAAATAGAGAGAGAGAGAGAGAGAGAGAGAGAGCAGGAGGAGGAGGAGAGCGAGGGAAGGGAGGAAAGAGGAGGAAGAAAAAAAAGAGGTCCAGTTCGGAGGGGAAGGAAGGAGCGAGCGGAGGGAGAGAGAGAGAGAGAGAGAGAGAGAGAGAGATGCTTGGCGTCTGGGCGGCTCTTCCAGGAGGGTTTCCAGGGCCTCTCTAAAGAAGAAGAAGAAGAAGAAGAAGAAGAAGACACACATACACACACACACACACACACACACACACACACACACATACACACACACACACACACCATGGGCTGCATCGGCTCCAGGAGGCTAAGTAAGACCCCGCTCCTCTTCCTCGGCGCGCTGCGGACAAGGTTGTGTGTGTGCTTGCGTGTGTTTGTGTGTGTGTGTGTGTGTGTCCTGCAGGAAACCGGCTCGTGCGTGCGCGCGGGCGCGTGTGTATGTCTTGCAGTGTGTTAGCAAGCCGTGGCTGTCGGTGGGGTGCCAGACGACGTGCGCCGAAGTATGTGTGTGCGTGTGTGTGTGTGTGTGTGTGTGTGTGTGTGTGTGTGAGGGATGCTGCTACCCCCCCCCCCCCCATCTATGGAGGCATTGCATGTGAGAAGGTGGAGGCAGCGGAGATGGAGGTGCGTCGGAGGAGCCGCGTTTGTTTTTATTGTGGTGTGAATTAAGCGGACGTGGAGGAGGAGGAGAAGGAGGAAGATGATGATGAGGAGGAGGAGGAGGGGTGTTAGTGCAGGGATGGGAGACGGCCGGATGGCGATGGAGGATGCTGGGATGGAGGGGAGGGATGAGTACGTGCGGGAGGGAGAGGATGGATGGACGGGAGTTCCAGGTGAGGAACCTCCCTGATGGAGAACTCCATCCAGGACCAGGTTCCTCAGATCAAACTTGAGGAACCTGCAAGGTGACTCCTCCCTCTGATCCATCCTGCTGTGAACAGGAGGGTGCAGCTCTATTTATACCCGCTTTTATTTCCAAGGTTCTCCGGTCTGTTTTTCCTCTTAGAACTGTGGAGGAGGAACTTCGAAGAGGTTCTCCAGGGAACCATCAAGAACCGATTCTTCTTTTTTTTTTCCCGGAGATTTTATTTCCTCCTTTCTCCTTTATTTCTCACTCTTTGTTCAGCTATTTTATTTTGTGATATTTTCCCATTCAGCCAGAAAATTCCTTAATAATTATGATTTTTTTTTTAAAGTTATTTTTCTCAAAATAAAATAAGATAAATATGAGCCAGAATTCCTATGAGGATAAACAACAAAAATGAGAAATGTCAGCCAATGGTCACGTGGATGGTGGGGATGGGTGTGGAGGTGGGTGTGGGAGGCGGTGTTTTAAATCACAATCTGAGGCCAGGCGTTGCAGCAGCAGCGGCCGTGGCGGCGGCGCTGCAGCTGGGAGGCGCCGTACGCGGCAGAGCCCCCCACCCCCCACGCACCCATCGGAGGTAAAAATAAACAGCCGACTTCCTTCGGTATGAAATATTCATTGGACACTTTGCACTTTGGGCTCCGGAGCGTCAGGGCTAGGGGTCACGATGGAAGAGAGAGGAAAAAACAAAACGTTGACTGGAACATGTCCAAAAATCCAACATTTTTAGATCATTTCGCATTTCCCGGCGATTTATTCTGGATTAATTTGCCAGATTTTTACCCTCTAACCTGAAGCTGCCAGAGGAGATTCAAGGAAACACTCAACAAAGCCAGCAAGATTGCAGTCCAGTGCAAATTCACGCTAATGCTAACAAGTCATGGCCGATTCTGGTAATCTGTCTTGGAACATTTATACTAATTCATTGCATAATCCATGTCACAGTTGTGCTAACGCTAACGCTGCTAACTCCACTCAACGTCTTGTCCGCGCAAATGACGGCATACGCGTTTGTTGACATGCAGGACGTAGCATGCTACCGCTAACCCCATCCCCATATAAGGACATTTTCCTCAACCAATTACCTGTCACATACAAATAGGCCGTTGTAGGTTGCAAAGTACGATAAGCATAAAGTCCCTGTTTCAGTTTCGTCCTCGTAGTTTCCAGAGAAACTTCCTCCAGCCCCTCAAACCAGATAATTATCATTAAACCAGATTTCGATCAGACCGGATTAGAATCAAACCGACAATTAGGGCAGACGACTATCAAATCAGATACGATCCGAGGAGATTATTGTAACATCCATCCACTCGGTCTTTTTCATTTTTAGGTGAAATTCAAATATAAAATAACGCGATAATCCAGAGCCCAGGCGTGAAATTACAGATTTTCCCCCCAGGAATAACGAGTTTACCGTAAATCATATAATATTCGGCACATTCTCAACATTATTTTTCTTCAACACTGTAACCCTTTTTCTTATCATTTTATGAAGTATCGTTTATTATTTTAATCTGGAAAAATAATTACGATATTTTAATGATCTTATTTCCATTATTATGCATTACCTGAGTTAGTATGCCTTTATTTCTGGTGATAATTCTAATCTGTACTCTGTATATGAATGGATAAATTATGGAGTGCATCCCCGTCCTGCCTCCAGTGTTAGAAAAATCATGGCATAGGCGACCGTCAAAGGCGTGGTTGTGTTTGTGTCTTTGGTGGGAGCGGCTCAAGTGTGCTTGTGAGTGTGTGTGTGTGTGTGTGTGTGTGTGAAGAATGTGAGTTAGTGTGAGTGAGTGTATGTCATCGATTGGTGTCTCAACTGCAGTCCAGCTGCCAAACACCGATCAACAGCAGGATCTTTGTACAAGCGGCGACGACCTGTGTGTGTGTGTGTGTGTGTGTGTGTGTGTGTGTGTGTGTGTGTGTGTGTGTGTGTCCTCTGGTTACACTATCACTCCCAGCGCCATCAAACCTGGAAGGGAGCGTTTGTGTGTGTGTGTCTGTATGTGTGTGCGCTATCTACTCCTGACAAAGATCGTGGCTGTGGGTAATTTGACACACACACACACAGACACACACACACACACAGACACACACACACACGCACACACACACACACACACACACACACACACACACACACAAACACACACACACCTCGAGGACTGCAGTGTGTGATAACCGGCGGTGTGCACCTTCTTCTTCCATGTCTTTATTATTCACGTCACTCGATGTTACGGGTCTTTAACTGGCTTAACGAGGAATTGTCGGTCACATGATGCAGCCTGCTGTCGCAACAAGTACAAACACACACATACACACACAATCTGGCAACACACAGCCACCAGACCCAACATAACCCCCGATACGAACTTACTTTTGCTCTATTTGTCCAGTTGTCTCATTAGATCCTAACATGAGCTCCTGTTAGCATCACCTGCACTCCTAATACACTACTAATACATTAATCTACATTCCTTTTGGCTTCATCTGTGCTCCCGTTAGCTTCATCTCTGCTTCCGTTAGCTTCATCTGTGCTCCTGTTGCATCATCTGTGCTCCCGTTGCTTCATCTGTGCTCCCGTTAGCTTTATCTGCGCTCCTATTAGCTTCATCTGTGCTCCCATCAGCTTCATCTGTTCTCCTGTTAGCTTAATCTTTGCTCCCATTAGCTTCATCTGTGCTCCCATTATCTTCCTCTGCGTTCCTGTTAGCCAAATCTGTACCTCTCCTTGCTTCTTTTTTGCTCTTAGGCTGCTCTCCTGTAAAAGCACTCTTGTTAGCTTCATCTGAGCTCCTATTAGCGTCATCCGGATCTCCTTTAAGCTTCGTCTACTTTCCTGTTAGCCAAATCTGTACCTCTAATAGCTTCTTTTTTTACTCCTGTTATCTTACTCTATGCTCCTGTAAAATTAATCTGCACTTCTTTTAGCTTCATATGTGCTCCTATTAGCTTTGTCTGGGCTCCTTATAGCTTCACCTTAGCTTAATCGAGACTCCTGTTAGCATCATCATCCATCCTGTAAACTTCATCTGTGAGCCTCCTGTTAGCCAAATTTTGTGCCTTGTAACATTCACTTGTGCTTCTATTAGCTTCAGTTGTGCTCCCTTAATCTTAATCTGGAGTCATTTTACCTGACTTTGCAATCCTGTTAGCTTCATCTGCGGCGGTTTGTCCTTTCCGAGGCCTACTCGAAACTCAGCTTGCTTGCAAGAGAAATATTGGGATGGATCAGATTAGGTCAGATTAGATGAGAGGAAATTATATTATATTATATTAGATTAGAAGATTTTTTTGGTTGTTGTTGATAAAAAAATCAAAACTGTCTTAATCGTCATGACAACCAGCCCAGACCGGCGGCGGGGATTCACAAATTGGGTTTAAAAATAAAATCCTCAGGATGAATTGATGAGAACATCATCAAAATCCGGCACAGATTAAACCAAAACATTTCCTGTAACCGTGTCCAGGGCCATATGTCACTTCCTGTCCAAACAGGAAATGTTCATCAGCATACATATCATTCATGTATTCATTATCAACATGCCTTGTACCGCTCGAAGGGTCATTTAGTCTTCAGTAAGCCTTCAGTCTGCTTTTGGACTTGCTGGCAGAAGACGGGATGGAGAACGTATACACGTCGTACACATTTCTCTACTCCAATGAATACAATGTATTATTATTATTAGTATTATTATTATTACTTGTATTCTCAGCTGATTACTTCATCCTCTTCCTCGTGGACGTGACCAATATCAACTGCTTCTCCGTCAGAACCGGAAATGGGAGCCATCTTTTATTGATTTGTTTTCATGAATTGGACCGGAAACACGTGGTCCTGCGCCCTGCCGCAGAGAACGCCTCCGCGATCACTTGTGCGCGCGTATGGACCCCACGCTCGCTTCTCTTTGGTGAAATCCCGCTCGGCATCGCGATATCTTGGTGGTGTCGCGTCCCCGCACACGGTCCCCTCCGCAGAGGGAATCCCCGGCAGAGGGGAGAGAGAGAGATGCGCGCCGCCGCTGCGCGTCCACGACAGAGCGGGAAAACAGAAAGGACGTTCTATAAATAATCTCAGATTTCTTTTAACAATCAATTATCTGTGATTTATATTGTAAAACATATTATTTTAGTATGGTTTATTTTCCAGTTTTTTTTCTAAAAGTAGTCCTTTTTTTAAATTAATTTTTTGGCCTTTGATTATTGCTTTTTGTATTTATCATTTTGTATACCATGAACTTGCGAACCTTATGCCAATAGTTATTGGTCTCGATCAAAAATCGGATCAACTTTTATGTCCGCTTGAATACCACAATTCACAGGGTAGTATTTTTAACATTCACGCAGTATTTATACTCAAAAAAAGTATTGCGGGTTCTTCATTAACATCCTGGATAACCAAGTGATTGACAGGTGTCGGATCAGCAAACACTAATCAGTGAGTTATCTGCAAAGGGGAGCTGATCTGTGATTGGCTGTCTGATTGATTGATTAATTGATTCATTGTTTGCTTGATCAATTGGATGCTGGCCACTTTGGAAAAGCCTTGTACACATGGATGCTTTCCAAGGAGAGTGACTCCTGATGTGGCCTCATACTGCCTGTGTGTGTGTGTGTGTGTGTGTGTGTGTGTGTGTGTGTGTGTGTGTGTGTGTGTGTGTGTGTGTGTGTGTGTTTACACGCTCAAGGACTCTCACTCAGGGCTCTAATGTTCTAATGTTTGCTATTACACTATTAGACATGGCCTTGCATTGTGGGGCTGTGTGGCCAAGGGCAGGGAGGTGTGTGTGTGTGTGTGTGTGTGTGTGTGTGTGTGTGTGTGTGTGTGTGTGTGTGTGTGTGTGTGTGTATGATGTGTTTACGGGCTCGGCCTCCCTCCGGGCCCCTGGGCGACAGCGGCAGCTGTGTGGGCGAGCGCCGGCGGGCGGGTGTGTAAACATTGTGACTCAGCCTCCGGGTGACGGATCAAACTGAAACGTGACGCTGCCAGAGGACAGAACGTCATCGCTGAACTGTGTGTGTGCGTGTGTGTGTGTGTGTGTGTGTGTGTGTTTGGAGAGAAGCCTATTTCGTGGGAGTATGGGTTTGTTTGTGCGTTAGCCTCTGCAACAAGCGCTGAGTATTTGTGCTTTGTCCGCCGCCGCATCAGGGTTGAGGTGGGAAAAGGGGGCGGAGTCACATATTGAGGGTCAGGGCAGGATAATGAAAGTCATTTCTGCAAAATTAATCCAGATGTTCGCGTTCGTAGTCTTGTATTTGTCCGATCAGGTCGCTACAATGCTACGGTTGTGGGGGCAGAGCCGATCTGAGGCAAGAGGCGGGGTTTAACCTGAATGGATCAGCTGTCAATCACAGGGCCAACTATTATCACCAATATTTTAGGTTTTGTTGAACCTGCTGACTTGTGGAAAACCAGCCGGGGGGAAAAGGTCATCAGGTTTCTATCAAACCGTCAGGATGTCCTGAAAGGTAAACAGGAAGTGTCACTGACAGAGCAGAACATGCAAGCTGAGGGAGGAGTGGGGTTGGTGGTCGGACTCAGGCCTTATTGATGAAAAGCATGAAAATGACACGCCGCACTCGAACGCATCACTGAACGTGAAGGACGACTGAGTTTTCCATTTATTCCTTTGTATTTTTTAGAGCGGTCTGCATCCGGGGGCGGCCATCTTTTTATTTGAAGTTCTCTTGCCCCTCTCCCCTGCCCCCTCAGAAAACCTCAACTGTTTGTATTTGCGTCATTGCACTGGACTTCATGACATCGTGACATCATTACTCGAAGATGTTTACCGAGACTGGGGAAGGTGCGGGGGGGGGGGGGGTAAATAGCACATGACTGACGCTCCAAGGCAGATCCCCCACCACCAAATGCAGCGGCGCAGTTATTGCCAGATACTCCCCCCCTGCAAGCCATGTGTGTGCATGTGTGTGTGTGTGTGTGTGTGTGTGGGGGGGTTAAGCGTGGGAGGCTCCGCTCAGGCGGAGGGAAGGAGCGGCGTTGGAGGGGATGGATGTGTGGGGGGCAGCCGTATGAAGAGCGGCATGCCGAGATCTGCAGTTTCCGCTCCGTCAACTCCGGCTCCGACCGCAGCGGCGGGCCAGATCCCGCTGGAGAACCTCCACGGACCGTCTGCCTTCAGCCGCGGCGACGCCTCTTGAAATCCGTCTCTGACACCTGCAGGCCCGGGTTTGGCTTCTGGGGGGGAGTCAGGGGTTCTTTACCTGTGTCCAATGGCATGTCAATGATTTCCAAAAATGGTCGCCACCGCAGACCAGACGGAATGACCTTTATTTACATCGGAATGCGGAGAAAGAAAAGCAGCAGAGAAAAAACGTCTGCCATTAAGCCCCGCCTCCCTTTACAACGATAGGCTAGTTTCCATCGAGCGCTTCTTCTTGACTGGTCACTTGTTCGTTTACTCTGATTGGTTGAGGGTCTGGGCCTGAGGAGACCTTGGACAGTCGCGGAGGTCATTGGGTCATGTGATGTTCCTACTGCATGTTCTTATGAAGGTTCTCCTGAGAGTTCCTTGATTTTTAGGTTTCCTCATTTTTTAGATCCCGGATGAGCGTTTAGAGGAAAAATGTGGGCCGACTTCATCTTTTATCATTGGAAATAAGTCACCGTCCCGCGGCCGGAAATCAAACACAGCCGGGTAATCCGGGGGGGGGTCACTCAGAGTTCACAGAGCTCTCAGAGAGAACCAGACAAATGAATGCAAATGAGCCTGTTCTGCCGGAGAACGAGGTGGGTTTCTTCTTCGTCCCTGACTGGCGGCCGAGCATCGGCCCATTATCAGCTGATTATCCTATCATGATTAGCTGGCAAGTGGCTGATCATTGATACATCATCAGCTGATATATGGCTGATCGCTGATCCATATTCAGCTGAATACTCACTATTGGCGCATCATAAGCTGATCATTGACACCCAATCAGCTGATCAATGGATAATAATCAGCTGATCACAGACCCATAGTGTGAGTGAGTGTGAGGATGATTGGTTTGGTGTGTGTATATGCAGATCCTATGATTGACAGCTGACCCGTTCGGCGTAAACCCCGCCTCCTGCAAATATTTGTTTTTCACATCACTATTTTTCACAATTGATAATTTATTTCAAGGTTAATATTTTGTCATATGACAACTGGGGATGAAGGGGGGTTGGGGTCAAAGGTCAATGGAGGTCAGATGTCAGGTTCCTTGATGTCAGCACACATCATTCAAAACCATGTCTGCCCGTCTCCTCCCGTCCCCTGCCTCCTGCCCTCGCCGTAAGTTCAGAGATGTATGGTGTAGTGTCTGCCCATGTGTGTGTGTGTTTGTGCATGTGTGTTTGTGTGTGTGTGTGTGTGAGGTTGGGGTTTGTGTGTATGAGACACTCAGCACTGGGTCAACAGGTCACCGGCAACTGTCCGGCCACTCGGGCCAAATGTGCTTGTTGCTGCTGCCAAATATGCAGATGCGACACACACACACACACACACACACACACACACACACACACACATACACACACACACACAGACACGGAGCCCCGTGGGAGCTGGGGCCAGCCTCTGACACAGCGAGTCAGCACCAGGAGGCCCCGTCGTGTTTAAACTCCATTAGCAGCCAGTGCCTCTAATTAAAACAGTGTTTTAATTAGGCTCCGGCGGGTCGACATAGGAGGGGGAAGGCCGCGCTGCTCCGGCCCAAATATTAGACACCTTTTCCCCGACACCGAGCCGCCAGCAACCCTCGCCGACCCCAAAGGCTCCAGGAGGGGATGAAAAATATGTATTGAATGAGGGATGACGCATGAAAGACAAGGAAGGTTTAGAGAGCAGAAGAGCAGGATGATGAAGGGAGGAAAGGAAAGGAAAGAAAAGGAAAGGAAAGGAAGGGTGAAAAGTTAAAGATTTGAGGGTGATTTAATTCATTGTTGATTTTTAAAAATAGAATTCTAACCATCCTTTTCTCTTCCTCCTCCTCCAGCGGCGGACGGCGTGCCGGTCCAGAAGGATGGCGAGCAGGTAAGTCCTCCCAGACCGGACGGCCTGTCTCCTCAGTCCAGATCCAACATGGCCGCTGGCGTAGAGCCAGTTTCAGTCCGTCACTTCCTGTCGGCCTTAGCGTCCTGTCCGTCAGTCAATCATCTCCCTCTGTTTCCTGCCTGGGGGGGGCTCGGCTGTTCTGATTGGCTGGTTGCTGCTGCTTTGCGTCCATGTGACCTTGAGCTCTCCGTTCGTGAAGCAACAAGAGCAACAGAACCGTCATCTTCTTCTTCATCATCATCATCATCATCATCTTCTCCTCGCCGCTTTCCCTCGTCTTTGCTCCTCTCTTCTTCGCCGATACGGATGAAGACGAGCCATCTGGTCACGTGAACCTGTTGCAGCGGTCGCCGTTTAATCTCACATGACCATGCACGCTGCCTTCCGGGTAACTGAGCAGAGTTACCTCCTAGTCAGAGTAACTAGATCCAAAATGGATCCCGTTGGTAAAACGCAGAATACACAGTATTTAAGTACAGCGGGGGTCGTGTTCTATTTGGGACTCCGTGAGTACTCTGAGTACTCGAAAGTACCTTTTTGTTGACCCCAAAATGACCTTTGACCCTCCCCCATCCGCCCCCCCCACCTCTGTTGCCGGGGTGACGCACCCACCTGTGGCACCATAAACTGACCCCCCTGTCAAAACCCAACCCCCTGCCTCCTCCCCCTGCTTCCGTCGCCTCTCCCACATCCTCCACGCTGCATGTCTGACCTCTGACCCCCCCCGCCCCGCGCCCACCACCCCACCTGTGCATGTTAACCCCCCCCATAGCACGGCCGCTCCGAATTCTCATGGGAAGGAATCAACGTAAGTGCCATCTTTTCGTGCACTC
The DNA here is from genome assembly GCF_037954325.1 of Fistularia commersonii. Taxonomy (NCBI): domain Eukaryota; kingdom Metazoa; phylum Chordata; class Actinopteri; order Syngnathiformes; family Fistulariidae; genus Fistularia; species Fistularia commersonii. Next base: position 18,987,306 of record NC_141294.1, on the reverse strand, counting down.
ACTTCCTCCTGTCTTGGCGTTTTTTTTCCTCTCTCTTCTTTTTTCTCACCCCCTCCACTGAGGGATGATGCACATTTAGCGGGCACGGTCGCGGACGTCTCTCTCCCCTGCCGCGCCGAACGCCACGTCAATTGCCTGTGTTAACCCCCCCACCACCCCCAATTCCCCTCCTCACTTTTCCTCTGCACCCCCCCACCACCTCCCCTCCCCCCCCCCTCTCTCCAAACTGCAGCTGTCGATGGAGGACACCACGTCCATCTTGCCGCGGCTCAAGAGGAACTCCAACGCCTACGGCATCGGCGCTCTGGCTAAGTCTTCTCTGTCAGGTGTGTCAGGTGTGTGTCTGTGCTGTGACCGGTAAAAAAATGACCCCATGCTGGCTCCGCCCCTTTCCAACCCCTGACCCCTGACCTCTGCGGGTGCTGGAGTCAGCATGGTACCCAGTGATGGGTTCCCCTGTATCACCCCCCCACCCCCCACCCACTCACCCCCCCCCCCCCTCCCGTCACATGTCAATGGCTCCAGAGAGTCATTGGCGGAAATGAACGCATTTTTTATTTCTTTTAATGCTCACAGAAAAAACAAAACGGCGTCCCGAGTATGAGGAGAGGTGCAGTCCCGTACCGTTGACTTCACAGCTGAAAACTGATTGAAAGAGAGCTTAAAGCAGTAGACTCAGATAAAAACAAGAACTTTGGCAGTGATGGCTACTTAGTATCCATGGCAACGCCTATTTGGGGATAAAAAAACGGTTCCCTATTACGGATAGAAAGAAAAACAAACTATATGGACTTTTTAAAATATAAGCTCCGTCTTCTGGACAAAATCAGGAGACGGCATTTATCCGAATCACTCACGAAAACCATTAGCTCAGTGTTGCGCAGTGTAGCGCAGTTGCTAATAATAGGGATATCTATGCAGATGCGCTGTGGCGTCGCGCTTTGTTTGCACGAATCAAGTTGCGATGAGGTGTTTGTGAGCGCGAGAACGGACAAACCGCTAGACAACACTGTTTTCCAAATCACAGCAGGAAATGAGCATGATTAGCCCTGTTGCTAATATCGGCATAGGGATACCGACGAGGTCACGGTGCAGCGTTGTGCGTTATTTGGATGAGTCAAGTTGTGAGGGGAGTCCATGGTGTCCATGGCAACCTGTTTTCCTTGGCCCTGAGCACGGCGGATCCCTGAGATAAAAGGTTACTGTTCAAAATTCGAAATTCATGTCTATTAAATCGAAAAGAACAACGAAAGCTACAAAGGCCCGTCCCCCAATGTTATGCTCCCTCGGCTGGACAAACCACGAATTCACACTGTTTACCTGATCACTGATAGAAATAAGCATGATTAGCCCTGTTGCTAATATCAGCTTCGGGATTGTCAGCACTGTTTGCATGAATCAAGTTGTGAGGGGGGTGTCCATGGTGTCCATGGCAACGCATCTAGATGTAGATCCCTGATGTAAAACATTCGTGTTCAAAATTAATGTCTTTTAAATAGGAAAAAAAAACGTCCTAGTGCCCCGCCCCCAACGTTTACGGGCCCGAGGTAGCGAGATGACACTGTTTTCTGAATCTGATGGAAATTAGCATGATTAGCCCTGTTGCTAATATCAGGTTCGGGATTGTCAGCACTGTTTGCATGAGTCAAGTTGCGGGGGGGTCCATGGTGTCCATGGCAACGTATCTAGATGTAGATCCCTGATGTAAAACATTCCTGTTCAAAATTAATGTCTTTTAAATAGGAAAACAAAAATCCTAATGCCCCGCCCCCAACGATTGCGGGCCGGAGATTGCGTGATGACACTGTTTTCTGAATCCGATGGAAAGTAGCATGATTAGCCCTGTTGCTAATATTGGTGTAGGGATATTGACGTGGTCCCGGTGTGGCTTTGTGCTTTGTTTGCATGATTCAAGTCGTGAGGGGGTGGCGGCGAGGGTGGCGGCGGTGGCGGCGAGGGCGATGGGAGGGGCTAGGCCGCAAAGAGGGGGCCTCGAGCCGCTCTGTAGACATGTGCACGCTATCATGTCAACAAGCTGACCCCACATTACTCATGTCCCTGTGTTGCATCACCCCAATTAACCCAATGGGGTCTGGAGATACACTTCCTTTTCTTTTTCTTTTTTTTTCAAACATGACGCATCCACCTCTCCCCTCTTCCACCCTCCTCCTCTTCTTCCTCTTCTTCCGCTTCGTCCTCTTCCTCCTCCCTCCAGGCCCGCTCAAGCCCGGTCTCATTAAACCAGCGAATGTCACCTCCGAAGCCCCCCGTCATTTAGCTCCACTCATAATCCGCGTTCATTAAACTGGCGTCGACTGAAGAGGAGGAGACCTTCATCCTGCCTCATCTTTATTTAAACACAACAGCGGTGGTGTTGATTATTAAGGCGCTCGTAATAAACGTTGCTGTGCCGGTAATAAGGTCCCGCAGAGAGCATAGTTTAATATTAAGCACCTAAGAAAGGATGTATTGTACTTCATAAGGAATGTTCCCACTCTGGACTTGGAGGTTGTAAAATAGGATAATTATTTGTTAATAAAGACATAATAAAATATTTATTACCATTTTTGTTTCTTGCAGTGGGGCTCATGGGAGAATTAAAAAGTTAATAAATGAATCAGATATTTATTATGTCGATATTTCTGGAGCTTTAGACCAGGAAAGATAAGTATGTCATAAATCAACACATACACAAATTATAAGCAATACGCACACACATTCATACGCATAGAAATACACACACATATTAATACACATATTAATACACAAACACACAGACACGCACACTTGTAAAACTCACACATGCATAAAAATACAGACCCATTTATACAGACACGTGCATGAAAATACACACACACACATACATTCATATGCACACAAGCATGAATAAAAATACATACAGACATATCCACATAATCGCACATTGTTTTCCACACATGTATGTACAAATACCCATTCTAATAAAATGACCGATATTTTATCCTGATTTAAACGTGGCGAGGCTGACAAAGGAGTGTTAAAAACATAAACACATATATTTCTTAGCGTTCATATTTTACAGCTTTATTGACGTCGGACATGTGTAATAAAGCATTTATTACGCGCGTGTTTCCCGTACAGCCATTGACAGAAACTCTACATGTCACATCCCTTCGTCTCCTGCACATACGAGGTCATCGCTCGCCATCCAATCACAGTGTGCCCCCCCTCCCCCCCATACCCCTTCCTCCACCCATGTGACGAAGGTCCGGCTCGTCTCATCTCCTCTTCTTTTCCACCTCCTCCTCCCCCAGGCGTGACCCGGTCCATGAAGGAGCGGGTGACCAAACCTACGGCCATGGCTCAGGGCCGCGTGGCCCACATGATCGAGTGGCAGAACTGGGGGATGCAGACGGTGGGGGCGGGGGGGATCCCGCAGTCCCGCATCTCCACCCAGGAGAGGGAGAAGGAACGGCGGCTGGAGAACGACGCCTACAGCGACCTCAGCGACGGGGAGAAGGAGGCCCGCTTTGCTGCAGGTGGTTACACACACACACACACACACTTATACACACACACATACATACACACACTCATACACACACACATTCATATGAACACACACACACACACACACACACACACACAAACACACACACATATTTTTACACATTCCCACACGCATATACATACACGAACTCATACACACACACACACAAACACATCTTTTTACACATACCCACACACATATAAATACACTTACTCATAGATACATACATGCATAGATATACATGCACACACACAAACATAAACACACGCACACAAATTTTTACACACACACACACACACACACACACACACACACACACACACACATTCATATGAATACTCACAATCATACACACACACACACACACATATACATACACGTTCTCATACACACACACACACATTCATAGATATACATGCGCACACACAAACACAAATTTTTACACATACACACACATATACACACACGCACATACATAAACGCACTCATAGACACACACATTCATATGAAAAAAACACACATATACACACATACATACACACAGCCAACACACACATTCATACAAACACACACACTCATACATACACACATATATTTATACATACACACATACACACATACACACATGCATACACGTACTCATACACATGCACACATACAAACACACATTCATACGAACACGCGCACTGATACGCATACGTACTTACACACGCTCCTTCATAGGAACACACACACATGTCCTTACACACATTTAGGTGCACATACATGATAGACACAAACATACATACATACACTGAAACACACCTATTTATACACACACACACGTTCATATACATAAACATGCACACACATGTTCTTACACACATTGCACATACACGTACACATAAAAATACACATTAACACACTTAACAAACACATACACATTAATATACACACACACATCATACAAACACATGCGCACAAATGCATGCATAGAAATATAAACACAAACACATTTATATAAACACACGTCATTTCCATATATTTACGAATAAACATGATCACACAGAAACACATGTATACCCACACACACACGCGGAATGTGTTTTTTTCACACTGATACGGTTCCCTCTGTGACCCCTGACCTCTGACGGCAGGGATCCTGCAGCAGTTCGCCATCTCCGAGGCGACGCTGCTGGCCTGGTCCTCCATGGACGGGGAGAGTCCTCGCTCGGGCTCCAACCAGGGCAGCGTGGCTCACCTGAGCGAGGTTAACCAGGAGAGCATCACCAGTCGAGGTAGGGCTTCCCGTCTCTGGATGGCGCTAAGAGGGCCTCCGTCACTTCTGATTGGATCGCTGAAAGTGGGCGGGGCCTAACTGATTCTTGCAAAGTCTTTTCTTCATGTCTTACTTTACTGGGGGAAATCTGAAAATCATTTTCTGCATGTCTTCAAATCAATTCTTGTCACATGACAAGCAATTTCTTAATTTATCTATTCATTTTGAGGTCTTTTACTCACTTATATTGCAGAAACTATAGAGCTACATGTAACTATACATATAAAGGACTGTCTCAGAAAATTAGAATATTGTGATAAAGTTCTTTATCTTCTGTAATGCAATTACAAAAACAAAAATGTCATACATTCTGGATTTATTACAAATCAACTGAAATATTGCAAGCCTTTTATTATTTTAATACTGCTGATAATGGCTTACGTCTTAAGAAAACTCAAATATCCTATCTCAAAATATTAGAATATCATGAAAAAGTAATTTTGTTTTTTTAATTGCATTACAGAAGATAAAGAACTTTATCACAATATTCTAATTTTCTGAGACAGTCATGTAGATGTTTGTTTTATGCAAATGTTTTGCTGATTACACAATTTTTTTTTCTAATTTCTTGCTGATGTTTAGCTACTTTGTTGCTATTTTTAGCTAATTTCTTGCTGATGTTGATCCAATTCCTGCTCATTTCCAGCTAATATCTTGCTAATTTTCAGTTAATTTCTTGCTGATTGATAACTAATTTTCTGCTGACGTAAAGCTAATGTCTTGTGAATATCTTTGTAACAAATAGCTGATTTCTAGCTCGAGGTCAGCTAGTATCTCGCTCATTTCTTGCTGATGTTTAACTGCTTTCTTGCTAATGTATAGCTCATAGCTTACCAAAAGTCAGGTAGCTTCTTGCTCCTTTTTGGCCATGTTTTTTCCTGATGTTTAGCCAATTTCTTGCTAATGTTTAACAAATTCCCTGCTAAGGGTTTCAGTAACTTCTTGCTCATCTTCAGCTAATTACTTGTTGATGTTTCGCTAATTCCTTGCAGATGTTTAGCTAATTTCTTACTGCTGTGTGCCTAATTTCATGCTCATTTTTGGATAGTTTCTTGTCCAACGCCTTTTTGAAGTAACTTCTTGCTGTCAGATGAAGTCTCAGGATTTGTCAGGACATTTTTGCTCAATTTTCAGTCATTTCTCGCTAATTGCCAATTATGGCTCATTTGTTTTCATCTTATTCTGCATAAAATCGTCTCTGGTTTTACATGAGTTTCACCAATTTTAAACATTAAATTAAAATTTAATATCAGACATTAATTCTTTATCCAAGACGTTTCAGGGGTTTTAAAAGGGCTAAATTTACATGCGAAATCCGTCCATAAATCCATAATTTTTTGAATATGTCGTTTGCGCGATGAGACGCCGCCATTTTCCCTTAAACTTGGGCAGTGGAAAAAAATGACAAATAAAATTTTCCTAATTCCCTAGTCACCTTTAAATTTTTACCGGAGTGAGATTGTGCGTTGCGTGCTAACGCCTTCCACTTCCTCTTTTGCTCATTTCCAGACCAGATATTACACCATTCGTCGGCGGAGGTGTGGCCTCACACCTACGTCTCCCAGGGCCACTACTGCCTCTCCTCCTCTGACGCCTGGGAGCCGATCAGCAGCGACCCCTCCGGCGTGGCCTCGCCCCCCGCCGGCTCCTACGTGATGGGGACGGAGGGCTACGACGGCCAGGCCGCTGCCCACTTCCTGTCGCAGCAGCAGCAGCAGCAACAGTTCAGCCTCCAGCAGCAGAGTCAGCTCCAGCAGCTGCAGCAGCTGCAGCAGATACAGCAGTACCAGCAGCAGCAGCTGCTTCAGTACCAGCAGCAGGTCAGTGGCTCCACCCCTGGAGGTTTAGCCTCACCCACATTTGATCACATATCATTGTATTTTGGTCATTTTGTAACAGTTAAATTCCTCCTCATTTTAGGATGATTCAGTACCATGTTTATTTTAACACGGCAGTAGAAAAACATCTACCAGTGTGTCAATTTTTTTCCTATTTATGAAAAAAATGATATATTATTATTATTATGATGATTAAGTTATTATGTTTATTACTATTATTGTTGTTATCTCTAACCCAAAAAGAGTCAGTTTATTTTCTCCCCATTTTTGGATGATTCTGTAGCATATTGTTTGCAACATGACAGTAGAAAAACATCTACCAGTGAGTCCTATTTTCCCCTAATAATTAAAAAATCTACATATTAGTCTTAATAAATTATCGATTTCTTGCTATTGTTATTATTGTTAAGTCTAAATTATGGAGTACAATTTCTCCTCTTTTTTCAATGATTCAATACTATATTATTTGTATTTACAGAATTAGCTGTGCTAGGATGCAGCGCTTGCAGGTTTTTAAAAAAAATAAAAAATTGCCGGTTTGATTGTTGTGTCAAGCGCCGCGGTTAACAGGCGGACTATAAATATTATGGCCTGGTCTCTTTAAAATTATTATTATTTAATACAGTAAAATATAAATTATATAAAATGTTTTTTACGGCGCCCTTGTCCTGTTGCCATGACGACTGACTTACGTTCTGTCTCGCCGCCGCCACCGCCGTGTTCCCAGTCCCTGGAGCACCGCCTCCACAGTGCCAATCAATCCCTGCAGGCCACGCCCAACAGCACCATCCACAGCCTGGTGCACCCCGTGCACACGCCCCTGGTGGACCTGTGGAACCCCGTGCAGATGGAGGCCTATCAGGCGGAGGCCGGGGGATTCGTCGGCATGGCGACGGCGGCGGCGGTGGAGCCGGGCCTCTGCGTCCCCGTCGGAGAGGAGATGGTGGGGAATGAGCACTCGCCGCTGTTGGAGCAGCAGGAGGAGGAGGAGGAGGTGAAGGTGAGGAGGATGACGGAGGGAGGACGACATCTTCGGCCTGGCATTTGATTGGCTGGGCAGATTGAGAATGTCAGCAGCAAGATTATAATCTAGAATCTAAAATAATCTGGATTCATCCTGTTTTTTTAGTTAATAAGTTAATAAGTTAATTAATACGTTAATTTAATTATTTTTGATTAATTATTAATTTAAATCAGGTTACATTTTCGGGACAATTCAATTAATTGAATTCAATTCAATAACATTGGATCAAAATGAACTGGATGAAGTTACATTTAATTTAATAAACTCTAAATCTAAAAAAATATTGATATGAAATTTGTTGACATTGAGGCAAGATTAAAGGAACAATATTCTACATTAAATTAAAAATTTTAATTATCATCATTTAATTGAAGTTTTGCGTAGTAGTGGATTTATAGTTATGGTACAGATTTGTAGTGTAGTAACAGTAAATTGCAAATGTAAATAAATGAAATTACTTGGATTTCCCCATTGTGGAACAATGAAAGACACATCCTAAATTAAATTAAATTAAATTGAATTAAATTAAATTAAATTAAGTTAGACAAAATCAGATTAAACTAGATTAAATTAGATTTAATAAAAAGTATTATAAATTTTAAAACAATAATGAAATGACTGACCTTTCCCCATTGTGGGATGATTAAGGGCCCATTCTATTCTAAATGAAATCAAGTCAGATTATGTTAGGTTAAACTAGATTAAAAACAGATTAAATTCGTTAATTGTAGATCTCAAAAATCCATGGAGATGATTGAAATTTCCCCATGGCACAATTATTGACCCATTCCATTCCAATCTGAATTATTATTATTATTATTATTCATTATTGTTTACTCGCCTCTCAGGGCTTCTGTAGTCCTCTAATCGTCAGTAGTTAGGTATTTAATTTGTATCGTTAGTATCAATTAAAAGTTAATAAAAAAAAAAAATATATATATATATATATATATATATATAATATATATATGTAAGAATATTTATTCAATGAAATATAAATTTGATTTTTTTTTTGAATAATTGCCATTACCCAATTACAGGGTGATTAAAAGCCTCTTCTATTCTAAATTAAACCAAATGATATTATATTTGATTAAACTGGATAAAAAATGTTAGTTGTGAATTTAGTTAGTATAGTTAGCAATAGTTAATTGTGAATTTAAAAAAAAAACATTACTTTATTCATATCTAATTCAATTCAATGAACTGTCAGTTTGAAAAACATATTTAAATTATTGAAATTTTGACTATTGTGGGCTGATTAAAGGCCCATTCCATTCTAGATTTAAATAAATCAGATTAAATTAGATTAAACTGGACCAAAACAGTTCAATTACATTTAATTCATGATAAATTTAAAAAATATTAAAATATTCTCATTTTTGGAGAATTAAAGGCACATTTGATTCTATTCTAAATGATTATAAAATGCAATTTCAGGGCTTCCATATATCGTCTCATCATCGTTTACATTTAGCTGGTGGTGAGAGGTGTTGAGGTTACTTAGCGTGCTCTGTATGTGTGTGTGTGTGTGTGCGTGTGTGTGTGTGTGTGTGTGTCCGGTCAGGATGGGGAGGTGACCCTGTGCACAGAGTTGGAGTTGGCCACGTTGACCCCCCCCACGCAGTCGGGGGACGCCTCTGGCGGCAGTAGTCCGGGGCAGCAACCGGCAGAGCTGATCATGGAGCGGAAGGCGTCGGACGTCGGCCCGGGCCTCGGCCAGACGTTCGAGGCCAAGGAGGAGCAGGAGGAGGAGGGGCTGGCCGCCGCTGCCGTGGTAACCAACTAACTCCAACCTCTGGAGGGTCGCCTGACGACCAACCGGCAGCGGTGGCGGTGCCGGCGAGGGCGAAGAACATAACGACACAGTAATTATCGATTAATCGCTCCTTTTCAGGTATCAGAACTCAACGGCCCGCTGGTCGCCGGGCGGACGTTTTTCAGACGCACCGAGAGATGAAGTGATGCAACCAAGGGACACAATATTTCTTTGTAAGCCTTACATCCCAAAGGTAGATGAAGATGAGGAGGAAGAGGAGACTGACATTTCCATCAGGGAGATGAGATCAGTGGAAGGAGGAAAAACACACATAGACACACACACACACACAACATGCATGCTTTTTGACGCAGACTCCGCCCCCTTCTGACCTAGACTCCGCCCCTGACCCTCTTCAGTGTGTCTGTGACGAGCTTGTAACAGAATGTTTTGTTAAAAAAAAAAAAAAAAAAAAAGAAAAAAAAAGTGTGAAAAACAAGAGGGGTGGGAGAGAAATTCATGTAAACGTGTAAAATAAGATTTATTGGTTTTTCCCCGCGGGAGAACAAACCTGTTTACAGCTATT
>NC_141294.1:18962252-18974752 GCF_037954325.1 Fistularia commersonii | reverse complement strand
TAACTATTGTTATTGCTACGATAACTGTTATGATTTACATAATTATTACTATCATCAGAATAATACTTCAGCATCTTAATTATTATTATCATCATAATGATCAAGGTTAGCACTATTAATATTGCCATTATATTTTTTCTATTATTATAACTACCACCATGAGAATAGTTATTATTATGTTATTATAATAATACATTATATTATTATGATCATCATCAACATCATTATTGCCGTTATTAATTTTGTATTTCACTAACTACGGCTACTATCATAGTATCACTGTTATTATCATCATCATCATCATCAGTATTGTTATTGTTATTAGTGTTATTAGCATTATCGTTAATATAGCTATTTAATTTTTGCAATTATTACTCTATTACCACTATCTGATTGTTATTATTATCTATGTCATTATTATTTTGTTATTATCTATTGCTCTTATTATTACTATAACAATTATTACTCCTATTATCATAATTATCACTTATTATTACTAATACTAACATAATCATAATTATCATCATCATCGCTACAGTGTTATTGTTATTATCACCATTATTATCATCACTCTTACTATCATTAGTAGTAGTCATAGTATTTTTATCAGTAATAGTAGTATTTTCATTCATATTTGTATATTATTTTACATATTTATATTTGCAATATTAATATTTTGATAGTGTTGCTGAGAGGGTGCGTAGGCAGATGTAGAGAGTCTTCAACATCTAACCTGGGATTGACAGGTTGACAATAATGATAATAATAATAATTATTATAAATTTACCTTGCTGTCCTTGCTGGGGCTTTAGAGGTAAAATCAAAAATTAATAAACCCCAGGACTGACCTTTGACCCTGATCCCTTGACACATCATCGCCCTGCCAAACTGTTGACCAGATCCAGAACCGGTCGGATGTTTTTCCAGACAAAAAATTGAACAATTTAGTAAAATTAGTGGCAAATATTTCAGAATAAAATAAAGAAAATAAAGGACTGCAATCTGGTTCCTGGTTTGAAAGCACTTTCTGGGAAGGTTTGGTGTTTGTTTTTTTTTCCCCTTTTTATTCATTATTTTTGGAAAAAAAATTACAGGCTGTTTTATTGGCATCGATTGAGATACTTCCCACAGAGTGGATAATAAAATAGTAATAACTGTGTAATAACAATAAATATGAGCGATAAAGTCTAGTTGTCCTCGGACGGGGACGCCGGGGGAAGGTCCGGTTTACGATCGGCGCACCGAGGGGGGTGGGGGTTTGACTCCTGAGGGTCCGCAGGTCCAAGACACGGGAGGGCGGGGTGGGGTTTAGGAGGTGGGGACACCTGAGATTCGGAGTGAAAAAGTGAGATAAAGTAGAAAAAAGGTCCAGTTTAGGAGGCGAAGGGGGAGCGAGGGTGAGTTGGGGGGAAGTGGCGGCTTGTCTCCTCCTCCTCCTATATGGGTTCGTCCGACTCCTCGCTCTCCCGCTCCTCCTGCAGGGAGGATAACGTCAGGACGGGTTCGGCGGAGGGGGAGGACACCGAGGGGGAAGATGTGGAAGGAGAGGATGCCGAAGGAGAAGCTGGATCACCGCCACCCTGCGTGTCCCCCGGAGCGTCGTCGTCGTCATCATCATTGTCATGTCCCGCCGCCGCCACTGCCACCGCCTCCTGCGGCTCCTCCTTCTGGGCGGCTTCCCCCCCCTCCCCCCAGAGGTCCCTTTCCCAGGTGGGCGAGGTGGGGGTGGATGGCGGGGGCTGGTGCTTCTTGGCTTTGCGGCTGGCGTCCCTGAAAGAGGCCAGGGGCGGGCGAAGACGGACACCGCTGCGCGTGGAGCCCTCGATGGCCTTCTGCAGCTGTGGAGACACCGGAGCTTCAGAATATATGTCTCAGTGTAAATTAAAAAAAAAAAAATCTGCAAAAAAAATTTTTCAGAAAAATTGAAGAAATCACTGAAAAAATCCTAAAAAAAAGGTAAGTGATAAAAAATATAATCTTAGCAAATGTAGCCTCGGGCCAGTGTCTCCCTGTGCCGGTCCCAAGCCCGGATAAATGTAGAGTTGCATCAGGCATCTGGCATAAAACTTTTGCCAAAAACCAAACCTGCAAATCAAACCTAATAATCTCATATTGGGCGAGACCAGTGTTAACAACAGCCACTGGAACTGATGACGGACAGGGAACCATTGGAAACTGGGCTACTGTAGGTCAAAGAAGGAGAGGAAGAAGGCATGTTCGCAAGCAGAGAGAGAAGAGGAAAGGCAAGAGTCCGGGACTGAGAGTAGGGACTTTGAATATTGGTAATATGACAGGAAAAGACAGAGAGTTGGTCAACATGATTCAAAGAAGGTGTTCAGAAGACCTGGTGGAAAGGTAGTAAGGCTAGGAGCAGGCTTTAATTTGCACTATCATGGTACTGACAAGAAGAGAAATGGAGGAGGCGTTTGTTAGGAAATGTTCTGGAGGTGAAAAGAATGTCAGATAGACTTATGAGTCCGACACTGGAAATTGAAAGTGTGATGCGCAATGTTATTAGTGGCTATGCCCTGCAGGTGGGATGTGAGTTTGAGGAGAAGGGGAAGTTCTGGAATGAGCTAGATGAAGTGATGCAGAATATCCCCAGACATGAGAGAGTGGTAATTGGAGCAGACTTCAATGGACATGTTGGTTCAGGCAATAGAGGGGATGAAGAAGTGATGGGCAGATTTGGTATACTGGATAGGAATGCAGAGGGACAGATGGTGGTAGATTTTGCAAAACGGGTGGAAATGGCTGTTGTGAACACTTTTTTTCTTGAAAAGACAGGAACCTAGGGCAACTTATAAGAGCGGAGGTAGGAGCACTCAGGTTAGGTAGACTACATCTTGTATAGATGAGGTAACCTGAAAGAGATCAGTGATTGCAAAGTAGTTGTAGGTGAGAGTGTAGCCAGACAGCATAGGATAGTGGTTTGTGAGATGACTCTGGTGACAAGGAAGATGAAGAGGACAAAGGCAGAGCAGAGAACAAAATGGTGGAAGCTGAATAGGGAGGAGTGTTGTATGGTTTTCAGGGAGGAGTTGAAAGTACTTGGTGTGTCATCTGGAAGGATAGTACATAAGGAAACTTGGTAGTGGAATGAGGAAGTGCAGGAGTATATACAGAGAAAGTGGTTCGCAAAGAAGTGGGACACTGAGAGGACTGAAGAGAACAGACAGGAATACAGGGAGATACAACGTAAGGTAAAGATAGAGGTAGCAAAGGCAGAACAAAGGGCGTATGATGACTTGTATGCTCAGTTGGACAGTAAGGAGGGAGGGAATGATCTATACAGGTTGGCGAAAGAGAGAGATAAAGATGGAAAGGATGCACAACAGGTCCAGGAGATTAAGGATACAGAGGGAAATATATTGAAATATGCTGCACAAGTGATGGGACAATGGAAAGAGTACTTTGAAGAGCTGATGAATGTGGAAAATGAAAGAGAGGCAAGGATAGAAGAGGTGACTATTGTAGACCACAAAGTAGAGCAAAGATTAGAAAAAGGGAAGTGAGGAAAGCATTGAAGAGGATGAAGAGTGGAAGGCAGTGGGTCCTGATGATATACCTGTGGAGGTGTGGAAGTGTCTAGGAGAGGCTGCGGTAGATTTTCTGACTTAGATTATTCAACAGGCGATGCCAGAAGAGTGGAGACGACGTGTGATGGTGCCTATTTTTAAGAATAAGGGGATGTGCAGAATTGCAGCAACTATAGAGGGATAAATTTGGTGAGCCATACAATGAAGTTATGGGAAAGAGTACTGGAAACTAGACTGAGAACAGAAGTGAGCATTTGTGAACAGCAGTATGGCTTCATGCCTAGAAAGAGTACTACAGATGCAATATTTACTTTAAGAATGCTAACACAGAAGTACAGAGAAGGCCAGAGGGAGCTACATTGTTTTTGTAGACCTAGAAAAAGCATATGACAGAAGAGAAGAGAGGAGCTCTGGTATTGTATGAGGAAATCTGGAATGGCAGAGAAGTATGTTAGACTGGTGCAGGACATGTATGCTAGCTATGAGACAGTGGTGCTGTGTGCTGTCGGATTAACAGAGAAGTTCAGGGTGGAGGTGGGACTCCATCAGGGATCAGCTCTGAGCCCCTTCTTGTTTGCAGTGGTGATGGACAGGCTGACAGATGAGGTTAGACAGGAATCTCCATGGACCATGATGTTTGCAGATGACATTGTGATCTGTAGTGAGAGCAGAGAACAGGTTGAGGAAACTCTCAAGAAGTGGAGGTATGCGCTGGAAAGGAGAGGAGTGAAGATTAGTCGCAGCAAGACAGAGTATATGTGTGTGAATGAGAGGAACTCAGGTGGAATGGTGAGGCTACAGCAAGTGGATATCAAGAAGCAGGAGGATTTCAGGTACTTGGGGTCAACAGTCCAGAGCAACAGAGAGTGTGGAAAAGAGGTGAAAAGACGGGTTCAATGAGACGGGTCAGGTTGGAATGGGTGGAGAAAAGTGTCAGGGGTACTATGTGATAGAAGATTATCAGCAAGAATGAAAGGAAAAGTGTTCAAGACAGTCGTGAGACCAACGATTTTGGATAGACTAGAAACAGTTACAACGACCAAAAGACAGAGAAGCCAGACTGAGATGGTTGGGTCAAGAAGAAGAAGAAGAAGAAGAAGAAGAAGAAGAAGAAGAAGAAGAATCTTAGCAATGACAAATAAATTCATTCTTATCTGAATTTCAGCTTAAAAAAACAAGGAAGATAATATAGAAATTAAGAATTGTATTTCCATCTTAAAACTGGCTTCAAACTTTTTTTAAAAATGTCAAGAAATCACATTATTGAATTTATATATTATATAATATTCAATTTGACCTACATCTGAAACAAAATTGAGATAAAATTACTTGAAATTGATTTTCCAGCCTGAAAATTATCTGATATAAAAATAAACAAATGTATAAATAAAAATAAATAAATAGATAGATAAAATAAAATATGATACATTTCTTTAGAAAATTATAATAAAATACTTTGAAATAAGACATAAATACACTACAATCTGAATAAAATGAAAAGAAGATCGAAACATAATGGAAGTGATTAAAAAAACTGAAATTTGTAATAAATTCACTTTAATCTGAATTTAGCGAAAAAAATAAAGAAAATAAAAAATAGGTGGGATTGTTTCTCCAGCCTACACATTGGCAGATATTTGAAAGAAATTAAAGGAATTCATTCAGAAAAAAAGAAAGAAAAAAAAAACATTTGGAAAAATGAATCAAATTCAGTCTAATCTGAACAAAATCTAAAAACAAAAAATTGAAAAAAACGTTTTTGAAAAATATAAAAACTTAATGAGACTTTATGAAACTTTATGAGTGATATTTATCACTCAAGTCATAAATATATAAAGAATTAATATATATAAAGAAAATAAGAAATAAGAATTAAACATAGTGGAACTGATTGGAACTGTTTTGTGAGCTTCAAATAGGAAAAGGCATTTTTTATAGAAAAGAAATTGCTTTAAAAATATTAAATGAGAAATAAATTCACTTTAATCTGAATTAAATCAGGAAAAAAAATATCCAAAAATCTAACATGCATATTAACCCCCCCCCACCCGAAAAAAATTATCAAACAAAAATTTTAATTCCCTCAGAAAGTCAATAAATCAAGTAAACAAACTTGAGCCGGGTAAAATAGGAAGTGGAAACCGATTGTTCGAAAGGGTCTGTGACGTCGCAGATGACGGCAGCAGCGGCCAATCCGAGACCCTCACCTCCTTCAGCGCCACAACGCCCACCAGCTTCCCGATACTGGTGACGTAGGCGTGACTCAGGCCCAGCAGGGAGAACAGAGTGTGTGTCTGCAGGGGGGGGTTGGACGGACAGAGAGACAGGAAATCACATGGTCACAGAAATCCCCCGGTGGTTAGAGCCAGTACTGCAGTCTGCATGTAATAACGTGTAATAACATATCTATAACATGTTTATAGTTGCTGCCATACTATTGAGCCGGGCAAAATAGTGCACGTGCACGGGATTCTGGGAAAAAAATAAACAAATAAGAAATATTGGCATTGATCTGAATGACTGGTTCATCCAGAATGGATCCTCTCCATTTGTTCTCTCAGGCAACCAGAGATCTCCAGTGGAGAGATCTACCTTCTCACCTTGTGCAGAGACGTTCGCTCCACAAGCTGAAATGGAGACGGGTCGATGCGGATCTGCTCCATGTCAATGGACTTGTCCATCTCCGCCTCCTCCCAGGATTTGATCTGTGTCAGCCAATCGCAAAAGAGCAGCGGGGGTTAGATCCTTGCCATTGCTGTACCTTGTATACTCTGCGACGTATGGTACCTCCTCCGGGGTCATGGTGTCTGTAAGTGTCGGTGGCGCCGTGTCCTGAGGAAAGAAAGCGGGGGGCAGAGAGGTAAGGATGGACAGTAGGGGGTGCCACCTGCTGGCTTCGGAGTTCCTAAAGGTGGCACCTGAGATTCAGTGGGGCCCGTGGAGGACGAGGAGGAGAAGAGCCTCTGGAAGGTCCTCTTGACCGACGCTGTCTTCCTCTTGACTGAGGACATGGCGGTTGTGACAATCGTGAGATGTGACGCAGCATGATGCGAGATTGTATGCCAAGGAGTCACCACCTTACCTGAGCCACTGTGATTGGTGGAGGGGTCCTGGAGAGGTGGGATCGGCCCGTTGCGTTCGTCCTGCGCCGAAGGAGCCTGAGAGGAGAACACTGGGAGGTGAGGAATATTAATGGACAGTCTGAAAGAACACAGTGCCACATGGATGTAAAACGCCGAAGGGGCGGATCATCCGGTGACTTCTACGAGGCGCAGCTAAGCTGTCACATGTCATAAACAATGGTTGGACTCCCTTATTGGATCTTCTCTCCAGAACAAGTTAAAGTCTTGAATAAACTCATGGCCATACATAGAGACACCCGAGCAGTCACAACTGTAGACAATCTCCAATATCCCTATTTTTGGACTGCAGGGGGTATGGAGTACCTGGAGCGAACCCAAACAGGAACCAGGTGAACATGAAGACTCCAGACAGACAGAACCCAGGAAGGGAAGGCGAACATGGAGACTCCAAACTCCTCCCAATGAACCAGCAAAACTATCGCACAAGGTGTTCGTGAGAGTGCATCTGTTCCCTCACCTTGCCTGCGCCCTCCACGCTGCCCTCCTCATCCACAAAGGTGAAGGACTCCCAGCTGACCTTAGAGCCCTGACCCGGCGAGCTCTGCCCCTTCTCAAAGACCCGCCTGGCCGGCGAGAGCCACCAGTCAAAGAGGGCCTGCAGCTCTGTACGCTCAATGGAACCCAGGAGAATCATGGACTCTGTGGGGGTAAGAGACACTTTGCTCCACTTCACTGCTTCTTTGAATAAGCTTCCAGAAGGTTACAGCGACATCTGCAACATGGAGACCACTTACCTTTATTGTCCACCAGGGGGATGGTCTTCAGAGTTGTGGTTTCCAGCAGGTGGTTCAGCTCTCGAAACGTGGAATGGGACGAGAGGAACTTCACCTTGCGTACCATGATGTCCTCCACGAAGATGTTGTACTTGCTGATGGGAGGCAGAGAAAGTGAAGGCGCACGCGCTTTCGAAACAATTGGCCACCAGGAGGCATGATGTGAGCAGCGCGCAGGGATCACTGTGCCCGTGGGTTTTGGGGTTACCTGATGTGCCCGAGGGCCAGCTCGGGCAGGTAGGGGAGCTTCTTCACCTGGATAATGGAGTCGTACAGCGACGGCTGCAGGCCCTGGGCCACCATGTTGGCAAGGATGACGGCTACCATCATGGGCAGGATGTGGGAGATCTGACCTGTCAGTTCGAAGCAGATCACCGCCGTGGAGACGGTGTGGGTGACGGCGCCAGTCATCGCCGCCGCGCCTGGCAGGGGAGGGAAAAATACAGTATTATAAAAGCACAGTACTGTGTAAAAGTATTACAAAGGTACGCCTGATACCATGAAATGATGGAGGAACTGGCTCGTTTATGTGGAGAGGCTATTTGGAGCAGCTGAGGAGAGGAATGTTTCTCCGTGACCTCAGTCAGCTCAATTATGACCTGATATAAGATGTTTGTCCGAGCGCTGCCGCGTGATGGATGAACCACCGGCAGGCGTGAAGAACTCGGGTTTTTTGTCCAAGCCAGCAAAAAAGAAACCAGAGGCTGCCTTGAAAGGAGAGTAGCTCATGAACGTGGAATGGGAGGAAATAGACCGACCCGATGGCGCGCAGTCGGTCGTTTCAACAAATTCATACCAAGATTCGCTTTTGGGAAACAAATAAAATTCAGGTGTTAGGAGAGTAAGTGATGGTTTATTCAGTAATGTGGAACAATAGGAGCTTGTTTACCATGCTAATGCTGACAGGAGCATGTTTGCGGTGTAAAATGGGCATGCTAACATGCATTGAAACACAACCAGCACAAACGCAACACAACGAACTTTGTCAGCTAAATTAGAATGCTATCTAGCACCCCAGCTAACAGTTTCTTAGCTAACTACACTAGCAGGCAAACAGATAGTTGACACCAATTAGAGATATGTGTCTTTGCAATGTACAGTGGCATGCTAAAAACACGCAACTCCCATTACCTGAAACTAAGTGCATTGGCTGGACACAGTAGCATGCTAATGCAGAGTTGAAATAAACTGGGATTCAGTGTCTGAGCTAAATACTTTGGCACGCTAATACATCTAACATTGGAACTCAAGGAACATGGCTGATTAAAGTAAGCATGCTAGAAAGAGCTAGCATCAACTAAAACTAAGAGTTTCAGGTTACATCTACTGAAGCTATGTGCCTCAGCTAACTACGGTAGTATTCAAATAAATAGTTGACACCCACTGGAGACAAGAGTCTTCACAATGTACAGTGGCATGCTAAAAACACACAGCTCTCATTACCTGAAGCTAAGTGCGTTGGCTGGACACAGTCACATGCTAATGCAGAGTTGAAATAAACTGGGGTTCAGTGTCCGAGCTAAATACTTTGGCACGTTAATACAGCTAACATTGGAGCTCAAGGAACATGACTGATTAAAGTAAGCATGCTAGAAAGAGCTAGCATCAACTAAAACTAAGAGTTTCAGGTTACATGTACTAAAGCTATGTGCCTCAGCTAACCACAGTAGCATTCAAATAAATAGTTGACACCCACTGGAGACAAGTGTCTTCACAATGTACAGTGGCATGCTAAAAACACACAGCTCACATAACCTGAAGCTAAAGGTATTGGCTGGACACAGTAGCATACTAATGCAGAGTATAAACAAACTGGGGTTGAACGCCTTAGCTAAATACTGGCACACTAAAACATCTAACGCTGGAACTCAAGTAACATAGTTGATCAAAGTGAACGTGCTATATAGAGCCAGCATCAACCGAAGCTAAGGATCTCAGGTTAAATCAACTGAAGCGATGTGTCTCAGCTAACTATAGGAGCATGCAAAGACACAGTTTTCATGCTACTAGACCCACAAGCTATGAAAAGTGTTTTTGCAATGTATAGTGGTATGCTAACGACACAGCTCACAATACCTGAAGCTAGGTGAATTGGCTGCAAACAGCGCTAATGCACAGATGAAATGAACTGGGTTTAAGATTCTTGACTAAGTACTGCAGCCCGCTAACATATCTAACTGTAATGGAACCCAACATTGCTGATAAAAATAGGCACGCTGCATGGAACTAGCATCGATTAAAACTAATTGTCTTAGCTCACCACAGTTGACATTTCAGAAATGCAAACCATTCTAAAATCTCACCAAGTAGAAGCAGATGCATGCTAACACACAGCCAACACCAACCAACTAGCTGACACTAATTTTTGTGTTTACGACAGCCCTTTATTGTGGCTAGTATTGTAAACTCTTAATTTTGTTATTTTCTGAATATTATCCCTAAACAAATGAAGTATTAGTATTAATAAAGTATTGCCAAGCCTCAGTTAGCAGTTAGCAAGTCAGAAAGTTAGCACAACAGAGACCCTGAGCCCGTAGACTCACCGATGACGGCGTAACCCCCCGGGAGGATACGATAGACAATCCCGTCGAATAGGATCCCATTTGGGAAGAGGGTGGCCATGATCTCCCCGACCAGACGGCCAAAGGCGGCCCCTTCAGGGTGCATAGGAAAGGACATTAGCCGAGGGGAAAGCTCAGCACTGGGATACCGGCTCCCTCCGCCGAATCCTCCTACCTAAAATAAACACTGGCATAAAGGCGCCCGAGGGGATGGGCATGGTAGTGGAGACCGCTGACATCCAGAACTGCAACGCAAACATCAGGAGGGGTCAAGGTGACTTCCATTCCAAGATGGATGGGGGAAGAGAGGGGGAGGGTTTACCTTCATGACGACAAAGAGGATGAGGATGACGAAGACGCTGACTTGAGGGTGAAGCCATGCCGATGAGCGCCCCAGGCCTGGCGGAGCGGGAGATCCTGAGATTTTGGTCCAGGTAAAGTTATCAAACAGGGAGTTGATGCACTCCCTGGGCATCAGCTGGTGGAGGGGAGAGACAAGGTGGGGGGGTAAAGCAGACCTGTTGTTGTGATTGTTGGCTCTGTAGCGCCCAATAGTGACCCCCAAAACAAATGTGGTACTTCCTCACCTCTCCAGCCATAAACTGTCCAAATCCAGGGGGGAAGGTGAGGGTGGCGATGATCAGGGTCACTGCGCCCGGATAGATCAGGCGACTGGATTCGCACACACACACACGGGGGGGGGGTTAAAAACTTTTTAAAACTTTTTTGACCCCTTTGTTGTACTGCTCTTTGGGTTCATTCATTCACCATCTATAGTGCTCATCTTGTACTCGCAGAGGTGTGGGGGCCTAAGTCAGCTGTGATTGGCCGAGAGGCGGGGTTTGACGTGGACTGGTTGGCAGTTGATCACAGGGCCACATATAAAGGCATACAACCTTTCACCCTCATTTAATCGCCATATAGAGACATCTACTCTCTAATTTAGACGCCATGTAGAGACATACAAGTGGAGACCTTATTTGCCACTGTTCATCCGAGGTCTTGAGGTTGATACCTGGATGTCCATGTTAGGACCTCACCTGATCCCTCAACACCATACGGAATAGTTCAGAGGGTGCAACAGCAGCTGTACTTTCTAAAGAGGCTGGAGAAGTTTGGCATGTCACCTAAGATCCTCAGCAACCTGTACAGCTGCATATTTGACAGCATCTTAACCAGCTGCATCACGGTGTGCTCTGGTAGGAGTAGGGCTCCGGACCGCTAACGCCTGCAGCCAGTGGTTAGGAAAGGTGGTGGGGTCCTGGTGATCTTCTCCGCAGAGCATCCGCCATAGTGGAGTCCAAAGGAGTTCACACTCCTGTCCTCCGGCCAGAGGTGCAGGAGTGTGAAGTTTAGAACGGCAGGACTACCTAACTGCCATCAGACTCCTGGACAACTGACAGGAGTCAATAATTATGTTTTACCTCAGGACAATTGTGCACTTTCCATCCAGCACAGCCAGTACTGCACTCAACTGTTCGTCGTTTAACCGTCGATTTAAACCATCTGCATACAACATCTGCACCTGCACTTCGGACACTCAAAGCGGGACTGAACTCTAACTTGCACAACTTGCCAACGCTGTTAACATTGCGAATACTGTTCACATCCGTACTTGCCATCTAGAAAAGGGGCAGGCAAAGTTTTTCCTATAATCAGTCCCAAAATTGAACAGCGGGGCCAGGAACAGATGGGTGGAGTGTTTGTGTGATCTAATTTAAATGACATAGATAGAATATAAGTAAAATCCATTACATGAAAGAATTTTGGCCTTTTCGCAAAGCATGAATACACAAGGCTCATTGTACAAATTACTGCAGGTAGAAACCCAAATTACAGCTTGCCTGTCCGACATCTCAGATTGGATAGCAACTAACCACCTGAAGCTCAACCTAGACAAGACTGAGCTGGTCTTTCTCCCGCGGAAAGGTTGTCCGGACAGAGACCTGGCCATCACCATCAACATCACCGTGGTAAGGCCAACCACAACTGCGAGAAACCTGGGTGTGGTCCGAGACAACCAACTGTCATTTTTAGCGAACGTCGCAGCAGTTGCACAATCCTGCAGATTCCTCCTCTACAACATCAGGAAGATTCGCAGATTCCTCACAGAGGATACAGCGCAGATACTCATCTAGGCTCTAGTCATCTCTCATTTGGACTACTGCAACTCCCTCCTTGCCGGGGCCCCAGCGGTGACCATCAGGCCTCTGGAGCTTATTCAGAAAGCAGCAGCCCGCCCGGTGCTCTGCCACACAACTCCCCTTCTTATGTCCCTACACTGGCTCCCGATAGCCGCCCGAATCAAGTTCAAGACCCTTGTACTCGCCAGTGAATGTGGCAGCTCCATCTTAACTCCAGGATATGGTCAAGCCACATGTCCCTACCTGTCCCCTCCGATCTGCCACCTCTCGGCGACTGTCCACCCCATCACTCAGAGCCCCCGGCTGCCGATCGAACTGGTCTCAGCTCTTCTCGGTCTTG
>NC_141294.1:18832252-18957252 GCF_037954325.1 Fistularia commersonii | reverse complement strand
CACACATACACACACACAAACATTCATATATACAAACAATAATGCACACACACCCCTTGACCCACACACATAGAACACACAAACACTCACCCAAGCACACACTCTCAGACACACACAAAACACATTGCAGATTTGCAAATGCCAATGCACGTGCATGCACACACACATACACACACACACCCAAACACACACACACACTGGGCAGTGTGGAGCAGCTGAGAGGACGGACTGTGGGAACTTGTGACTCCTCTCTCACCTCCCGTCTCCCCCTTCACCTTCAGGATGGAGTTTAACAACTGCTCACCTGACAGCGGCCTTCGGTTCCCAAAGCAACGGTTGCCGACGGCGACCCACGGAACATACCATTATTTACACCCTGAATCTCCGAACAGATTAATAACTGGGTTTTATTTTCAAGTCAATTTTGTTTTGACCTTTTTAGAAGTACTTTCTGTGTGTGTGTGTGTTTGTGTGTGTGTGTGCGCGCGCATCATTCCCACCGTCCAATCAGATGCCAGTTTCACTGATCTTCACGTGGATGCCGGGTGCAGCTGGAGGGCCCCGATCATCTCCGAGGTGGCAGTCATTTTGTTTTGGAAAACCCCAACCTCCATCCCCCCTCCACCCCAACCCCCGCTTCCCTCCAGGTGGCGTCAATCAACCTCAGCTCATGGTTCATATGATTATTCTGGGATGGCCTGGTGTGGAATGGCAGCGTCAGTCGGCTCTTTTTTTTTTCCACTCATCCAAAATTCCACCCGAGATTAAACGTTTTATTCCCCGTATCTTCCGACGCTCATTGGAGGGGGGGTGGGCCTGGTGTGTGTGTGTGTGTGTGTGTGGTCGGTGGGTCTGGAAACAGGAAGTTCAGAGTGGGTGGGTGGGGCGGCGGCAAGATGGCGTACCTCCGAGTGGGGTGCCGAAGCAGCAGCCGACGCCGACGGCGCAGCCGACCGTCAGAATGTCCGTGTAACCGTAAGGGTTCTACTGACACAGGAAACACAGGTGGTGGAAGCGGGGTTTGGGGGGGGGGGAGTGACAGTGAAGGGAAGAGGAAGCACACGGGGGGGAGGGGCCAACAAAATGGCGGGGAGGGGGCAGAATAAATGAATAAAGTGAATAAACTCAGTGTGAGAGAAGAGGAACAAAAAGGGGCAGAAGAATGATGGGTATCCTTGCGGGGGAAGCGGGGGGAGGATGGGGGAAGCAGGCAGACGACGGTGTGGTGCATTCAGAGCCAGCAGGGGGCAGCAGAGGAAACCAATGCGGGGTGGAAAATGCGGCGCGAGGCCTCCCGGGTTATTTGTGATGGAAGTAAGAATAGAAATAAATCCCTGAGAACAATGTCCTTATATGGGGACCACAGAAAAGAATCTCATTATATACACATTTGGAGAAAAATGTCATACCATATATTAGTCATATATATATATATATATATATATGAATACCCACATATATGTGATACATACTATTTTCTATAATTATTTATAGTATATAATGTATATTATTATATATGTGTTATATTATATATGATTTTATATATATTATATACTATGAAAAAATTGGCGGTGGCCCTCGTATAAAGAAATTGTTGTATATATATCTATCCATCCATCTTCTACCGCTTATCCTGCTGTATATATCTATGTGTGTACATATATATATATATATACACTGCTCAAAAAAATAATGGGAACACTTAAAAATCACATCCTAGATCTAAATGAATGAAATATTCTTATGAAATACTTTGCTCTTTACACAGTTGAATGTGCTGACAACAAAATCACACAAAAATTATCAATGGAAATCAATTGTATTAACCCATGGAGGTCTGGATTAGGAATCACACTCAAAATTAAAGTGTAAAAACAAACTCCAGGCTGATCCAACTTTGATGTAATGTCCTTAAAACAAGTCAAAATGAATCTGTGTTGCTTCCTGAGTGGACACTATGATTTCACAGAAGTGTGATTGCCTTGGAGTTACATTGTGTTGTTCAACTGTTCCCTTTATTTTTTTGAGCAGTATATATATATACACATACATAGACACATGTGTATACATATGTTTATACACACATGTGTATATACATGTATATATAACACACACACACATATATATATATATATATATACACATCTGCAAATATGTGTGTGTGTGTGTGTGTGTCTGTCTGTCTGTGTGTATATAAATCATGATACATATGATGAGAAAATTGGCCAGCTCCGTCCCCTTTTGGAACATCTCTGCCGGATCAACCGTTACAATGGCGTCACCTGGAGCCAATCTCTACAGTTCTAGATATTTACAGATTACTATACATAAAATACATAGCATTCATAGCATACATAGCATACATAGTATACACGTATATATATATATGTGTGTGTAAATATACATTTATACACATAAATATATACATACCGTATATATTTATACACATACATATATATATATATATATATATATCTATGTAGGCCAGCTTTTGGCTCCAGATGGCGCAAGTGACACCATGGTAATGGTTAATTCGGCAGGGAGGCGGAGCCAATCCCAGCTGTCACTCAAATAAGGGGCGGAGTGACAGCTCAGTCGCAGGACTTCCAGTGTTAAACCTTCACGGGTCAGCTCACAGGGCCGCGTTAGAGACATACAACAATTCACCCTCTGACTTGTTCCTGTCCCGGAAACACCTTCCTCTCAGAGCTTCAACGTCGGCGGGGAAAACAAACCCGAACCCGATCTCGGCAGGTGATTTCTCTATCACAGTCTGACTTCCTGTCACATGGTCGCCTGTGACTTTCCCTTCCAAGGGGATCCCGTGGTGCGTTCAAGGACCGTAGGAAATTTGAAAACACCCAATAGACTTTTGAGATTCTGCCCGCTGCCGCTCCGAGGTCAGTTAGCGCTGGTGTCGAGGGGTTTGGAGGGGTTGGGGGGGGGGGGGGGGGGGGGGGTTGACTTGCCTCCCACAGGGGCAGCAAAACAGGTGGCCACTCCCACGGCACACGCACACACCAACAGGTCCTGGTTACGGGTGTCACTCTGGGGGTCAAGGAGGGTGGCGATGACAAGGGGGGGGGGCAGACAATGACAGATGACGGCGGGGGTGAGAGGGTGGGGGTAATGACAGATGATTTAGAAAGCCGGGGTGGGGGTGCAAAGGGGGGGAGATAGAGAGGACGGGGGCGTTAATAAACATGCCAGACATTACATCACACTATTAATACAGTGAGACACAAACACAGACGAGTGGCAGTGGAGGGGGGGGGGTGAAGGGAAGGGGAGCAGGGGCAAAACAAAGGCACAGGGGTGGCGGAGGGGGGGGTAAGGGAGGGTGCTGGGGGGGCAGGAATGGGTGCATTAACAAGATGGAAAGGAAACAACATCCACTCTCTCTTTTCCTGTTGGCATTCAAGAAGGATCCTCAAGGGGTCAAATCACTCTGGTTGGATGTTGAGACCCCGCGGGGGGTCTCCAAGAGGGTTCAAGGGTCTCCAAGGGGAAAACTGTGCCGCAGTTGGCTACGGCAATTGAGAAAAGGGAGGGAAATGATCGATTGATTGTTGGTGACGGACATTTTCCAGGTTGAGATACACTCAGGGAAAAATAATACTCATAATAATAATAATTTGTTTCAAGGAATTTATTTTGGATGATTTCATGTTGCATTTATTTGCAATTATTATTATTTTTTAATATTATTTAAATTGAAATAAAATTAAAATGTACTATTTTAAGATATATTCATATAATGTATATTCAAAGTAAAATATTAATAAATCCCAATTTGATTGACCTACAGTCCCCCTGAAGACCAGTAGGGATGCCAGACACTACTGCTGAAGTGGATCTGCTTGTGAAATTATTTTTAATCATTTCATATTGGATTCATTTATCTGCAAATATATATATATATATATATATTTTATTAATTAATTAATTTATTATTTTTCATTTTCAGAATTTCTGAAAAATGCCATTTGATCACATTGCAGTTTCCCATGAAGACCACTAGGGGCACCAGATCCTACTGTTGAAGACCCCCAGATCCGCTTGTGAATTTATTTGGATAATTCAATGTTGGATTCATTTAAGTTCGAATATATCATTTTTTTTGTGTCAAAATTCTCTAAACTTTCAATTTGATTAAGCTGCAGTCCCACTGGAGGACACTAGGGGCGCTTGACCCTTTCGTTAAAGACAGATCTACTTGTGAGGCTAAATGAATGGCAGCTTAATTATTTTTTTTATTTATTTGGATTCAAAAACAAAGATAATGAACCTACACACACACACACACACACATACGGGGGGGGGGGACTAGTCGCTAAACACAAGCCGCTAACCAGCATAGGTTAGCATTGGGAGTTGTCATGGAAACCGTAGTCCGCGGGCCTCGGCTTACCTCGTAGACTCCGGAGAAGATGGACATGAACCGGCTCAGCACGGCAGCACAGATGCTGGCGATATGGACGAACGGGCCCTAGAGGACACACACACACACACACACAGACGTGCACACACACACACACACAGACACACACACACACACACACACACACACACACACACACACAGACGTGCACACACACGGGCAGATGATGGCTTGTAGAACAAGGGGTTGCAAAGTGGGACACGTTGTATGGGAGCAGATAAGTCACAGTCTAATTGCTGGATGTGGCAGACGCCCTGCTGCTTTCAAGGCGAGAACGAATGTTGTCCTCTGAATAATTTGCTCCCGTCCTTTGAGGGAGGAGGAGGAGGAGGACAGAAGATGAATTATCATCCGGTAAATGTTGTGGAGGGAGGGAGAAGAGGATAGCGTGGCGGAAAGGGCAAGGAGGCGGCGCTGAAGAGGGAGGCGGTTGGTTTACCTCTTTGCCCACCGGCATCCCGCTGCCCAGGCCGGCGGTGAGGCCGATGACTTTGGCGATAAAGGCCTTGAGGGTCAGGTACTCCTTCAGTACGACGCCCCGCAGGATGGTCTTCAGCTCGGGGATCCCGGAACCTGCGGCGACAGCCACGGCAGAGAGCCCTGATTTCAGAGTAAACCTTAAACGCCTCATTTGAGGGACACTTTCCCACAGGCTTCCCGTCTTTCCCTGCTGGGTCACAGGGGTCACCCCTGGTGGCTGCACCCGAAACTGCATGCTAATGCACGAGTTAATGATTTCTTGCAATTAAATTATTGAATTAAAAATAAAAAAATAAAAGTTGGAGTTGGGCGGCATCTTACCGATGGCCTGGGGGGAGACCAGGTGACAGAAGAGGGAGGCAAACATGACGAGGATCATGGGGTAGGTGATCCAGGCCAGGTACTGCAGCGCCACGTTGCCCCGCAGCTCGCCGTGCATCCACTTATAGGCTGAAACGCAAACACACGCATTGTTTGTAAACGCCAATTGGGCGTTCGCCAACCTACACTTCATGGACCCCATTTACCCCCCCGGGCTCATCCCTGTCGTACCCTGCAAACTTTTGGCGCTGGCGTAGTCCATGCTCCAGCTCACCAGTGCCATTGTCAGGCCGAGCAGCACCAGGAAAATCCAGTCCTCGCCCATCTTGGTCACGATGTAGCGGCGGACCCGAGCCAAGCAGTCTGGAATGAAAAGATTTTTAAATAATAATAATAATAATGATAATAATAATAATGTACAAACAAATTATACATAATTAAATATGAAAACAATGATAACAATTTTTGGAAATTTTAATTTGAAGTCAGAACTCATCAAATGTCAGGTGGAGGCTGTTGTCATAGCAACCGTTGCATCTCTACAGCGTTAATAATAATTGAATAAAAAAATAAATCATACATAATTAAAAACAGAAATCATAAAAATCAAAAGATTAAAAATGTTAATTTATTTAATCATTAATATCAAAAAAATTATTTGAAGTTAAAATCTGAACTCTCATCAGAATGTCCGCTGGAGGCGCTTGAAACACCAACTGACGCATCTCTACGGCATTAGCAATAATACAGTTTAAAGTAATATAGAAAAAAAAAGCTAAACAATTACAATCGGAAATTTTTAAAAAATATTAATTCTAAAAATAAGTTAAAATCGGAACACTTTGAATGCCAGAAGGCGGTGGTTGCCATGCAACTTTATGCTTCCGTAGGGGTTGTCACCTTGGCACTTGGAGTAGGGGCGGGGCTTTTGGGTGGAGGAGGCATGGCTGTGGTGCGACTCCAGGGTCAAAGGGTGATGAAGATGAAGATGGTGCCTCCGGCCAGACCCCTTGCGGGCGGCGGCCGTTTCTCCCGCCTGTCGCCTCCATTGTCTCTCCGTCAGCAAACGAGCCGCTTCGCGCCGGGCGAAGTTGCCCAGCTGCTCCCGGTACTCGCCGTACAGCTGGGAAGGGGGAAGAGGAGTAGGGAGGAGATACACAAAAAAAAAAAAACTTTCAAAAACAAAAACTTCTGAGTCTCGGCGGATGGGATGTTTGGACATCGATGAACGTCATGCCGGATGGGGACACGTGGGGGGCCGCAGGGGTCGGACTGGATCGGCCGCTAAGAGTCTTGAGATTACGAGGAAGAGCGGGAGCCGTGTGTAAGAGATACACGCCAACCTGAATACCCCGCGGACTGAAATAGACGGAAACGGGCAGCGGGAGCGGAAAAACACCCCCGCAGGCCCCCACAGGGGGGGAAAGAGGGGGAAAAAAAGAAGGAAAAAAAAATCTCTGTCTCTCTCACACACATGCATGCACGCATGCATGCGCACAAACACACACACACTCACACTCACACACAGGGGCATGCACGCAAACCACAGTCAAACAGTCAACAAACACGCTTGTGTTGGGACTTTGCGCTAAAAATACAGTTTTATGACACATTGTGCTAATACGATAAAATATAACCATTGCGTAACACACACGCACACACACGCACACACACACACACAGTAGCAGTATGTACTCAAGAGTAATAGGTCACTAACCAACCTCTTTTTCAGTAAAAAGACATTCTCTGATCAGTTACAGGCAGTAACAGAGTACTTATACTCAAGTACTTGGATCTTTACACACAAGTACTCTTCAAGTTTAAAAGATAGTACTTGAGATATATGTGTAAAAGTACAAATAAAAAGCATTGAAGTACAGCAAAACACAAAGTAATGCACTGAGGATGTTGGGACTTTGAAGTAAAAATACACAGATGGTAACGTTTTACACCGCACTTAAATAATACAGTGAAACACACACACACACACACACACACACACACACACACACACACATACACAGTAGCAGAATGTATTCAAAAGTAATGTGTTACTAAGTATTCTTCACACATTCAGCAGAAAGACAATCTCTGATCAGTTCCAGGCAATACTTACACCTTTACACACCAGTACGCTTCAAATATTGCAGTTTAAATTAGTACTTCAGATATAGGTGTGAGTTAACGAAGTGTACTTTGCAGTACAAAGTACTGTAAATTAAAAAGTTTTTAACTAAGGATGTAAAAATACACCAATGATAAATTCTACACGGCATGTATTAATGCAATACAATGTGTTTTGTGACACACTCACACACACACACACAAACACACACACACACACACACACACACACACACACAGAGTGGCAGAATGTATTCAAGAGTATTTGGTAACTAAGTACTCAAGAGTACTGTACTGTCCTAATACAGAAAAATATATGTGTTGCTGAAAAATACTCCCCATTATTCACATGTACATTTAAAAACTAGCTAGCATTAGACGCAAAGTGTGACACAGCTACTTGCAAAGCGCCAGCTGATTGGCTTAAACTTGGCTCCGCCCCCTGCGGCTCACACACCTTCCTCACAAGAGGACATCGGGATTTTTTCGGTTTTGCAAAAAGATAAATTCGTACTTACGGCGCTCAGATGCCGAATATCAGAGGAAGTACTCGAACCCTCATCATAGTTTGATAAATAAAGCCTTTTTTTTTAACTCAATTTAGCCCGCTAATGTGCACAAGGCTAACAGGCTCCTAAGCTGTGCCATTAAAAAAACCCGGCAAATGACCAGATCCATTAGCGAAGCTTCTGCTCACAACAAAGACCCCAGTCGAGCAAGCAGAACAATTACAACTTAGAACATCAGTCCACGTCGCCGACCAGACGCTGCCTGCTTCACCTGCCCAATGTCACCTGTCCCCGCCATCCTCTGTCCGTCCGTCCCCCCCTGCCGTCCAGGTCTCAGCTAACGACGCGCTAATCCATCACGGTCATTCGCGGGAGGCGTGTGGGCAGCGCCCACACAGAGGAGGGAACCTCGTGACCTCGCCCATTGACAAACATCAACTTCTATCCTCCGGGAAAATATAAATACAATGAAAATTGCATATCAATTAATATTTTGGGGGAAACCATGTTCGGTTTATTTTACTTTAATTTATGGGAAATGTCTTCTATTCTGATTTACGGTACTCAGTTTTGTTTTTTTTTTTGAGGGGTTTACATTTTGACGGGCTCTTGCCCCATGACAGTGAACGCAGCTCGAGAAAAAAAAACATTCTTCCAGTAAATAGTGGCGATCTATGTGACACAATCTGTTGGTTTATTTTACTTTAATTAACTGAAAATGTCTTATGGGTGAGAGATACGGTCATTTTTTGCAGGTTTTTTTCAAGCAGTTTACATTTTCACACACTCTTGTCCCGTGACAGTGAACACGCCACGAGAAAAAATAAACTTCCAGTGTGATCTGTGTCACGTGACGCAAACTGATTGATTGTTGTATTTCCTTCTCATTTAAGGGAAATATCTTAAGGGTGAATCTATTCTGATTTATGGTAATTTCATGCAGTATCTTTTTATATTATTATACGCCCCAGTGCAGTGACAGTGAAGGCAGCACAAGAAAAAAAAGTCTTCCAGTGAATGGTGGTGATCTGTGTCATGGGACGCAAACTGTTAGTTTTATTTTACTTCAATTAATGGGAAATGCCTTAGGGGTGATTCTGTTGATTTACAGAAATTGTTGCTGTTTTTTTAAGGTGTTTCCATTTTTATGTGCTCATCCCATGTCAGTGAACGCAGTGCAAGAAAAAAAAAACAAGTCTTCCCATGAAGGTGGTAATCCGTGTCATGTGACCAGGAGGGGCGTGGGGGGTTTGAGTGACACCGTCCGTGTGGGAAATGTTCAACGGGCAAACATGAAGCGTGTGAAAACGTGTGAGAGGTAAACACCAAATGAGGGATGAAGACGTTTATGAGGCTGAATTCGGTTCCCGGGCGCGGCCTTGTACGGGAGCCAATTACAGCTGATGTTAAGGTGTGTGTGTGTGTGGGGGGGGGGGGGGGGGGTCCACCTGTCAATCACCCTTCGTTCATACCTGCAGACTCACACACCAGGGTTCGACCCAGGAACCTTGTGACCCCACTACCACATCCCACAGCATTGATGGGACAGAAATGATCGATTAACGATTAGCGATTAGCAATTAGCATAACGCAACGGTCGGTGTCCAGTTTGGAAGCGAGGAAGGCGAGGGCACACAGCTGCAGCGCCAAGGACAGAATGACTTTGAGACTTAATTAAAAATGTAAACGTCACGGTCATGACAGACATACTCGCGTGCACGCATGCACACACACACACATTCAGTGCTAGAGTTTTAATAACATACAATGTGCACAGTGGGCGTGTGTCAAGTTAGTATTTGCGATGATACAGTGTGCCAGTTGATACTTGACTGTGTGTGTGTGTGTGTGTGTGTGTGTGTGTGTGTGTGTGTGTGTGTGTGTGTGTGTGTGCGCGCATGCAGACCGAGGCTTTACGACAATTAGCCGTGTCTCGTGGCACAAGGTTAATGATAAAATCTGACCCGTTCAATGACGGATGGAACGGGAGATTATACACGCGCACACGCACGCACACACACACACACACACACACACACACACACACACACACACACACACACACACGCACACACACACATACACTCACAAAAACAAACCGACAAAAACACTCAAACACACAAACCACAGTAGCAAACTGCACAAAACAAATCAATAGAAACACACATTAAAACACAAACACACACAGACAAGTGGAAGGATTTATATTCACCGAAAAAGTGACAAGAGAGAAAATTTACAAACACACACACACACCATAAAACAAACCGCACATTCGCACATACATACACACATATTCAAATAAGCCCAAGGACACACACTGAAAGAGCAACGTGCAAAAGCACACATTTACACACACACACACACACACACACACACACACACACACACACAATGAACAAAACAAATGCAAGGACGCACATTCACTGTAAAAGAAACACAGAAAAGCACAAAATTTATACACACACAAACAACAAAACCCACTTTCTCACACACACACACATTCACAGTAAAAGAAACAAGAAACACACATTTAGACACAAACACACACACAAACTAGACAAGCACACCCCACAAGGATGAGTGTTTCCTAAGATACACACAAAAGCACACAATTAGGCACATACACACATACAAATAGATGCAAACATACACAGAGATATATTACTATAGTGTACACAATATAGGTGCAATAAATAAGTTACAAGCATGTGCACACACACACACACACACACACACACACACACACACACACACACACACACAGACAAACACACACTGCACAGTAGTGCAAACAGGACACACACACAGACAAAATACAAAACACGCAAACAATGATCCATGGTAGACACTGTTATGAAAGTGTGTGCCCGCACACACACACACACACACACACACACACACACACACACACAAACGACAAGCCCACTGCACAAGGTTATGTATTCACTGAGAAAGTTAATACACACACACACACACACACACACACACACACACACACACACACACACAGATAAAACACGCATTCACCCATACAAACAGGACATAAACACACACACAGAAAAACACCCTAGCAGAAACACACACAAACACCAAGACACAAAACAAACAAACTATTATCCGTGAAGTCCAATCTTATGAGTGCATACACACACACACACACACTGATAGAGCAAGGTAATTAGGCGGCACAATCAGGTTCTTGTCAGGTTCTAATTAGCATCTCAAGGGGAACCCTGGGTGAGGGCTCTCTAGCGCCCCCTAGTGGTGACAAGGTGACCCGCTAGCGAGCATTGAACAATAAATTCAATTCAATGGATTCAATAAAAGTGAAAGTTTCTGGCGTGATTGACAATTCAAAGAGAGCGTGGCGACTCTTGTTGCCCCGGCAACGCGGAGGCAGTTGAAGGAGGAAACAGCCTCAGGATAGCACGGCTTATTGAAGCAAAAGAAAATTTTTACTCAAATTAACTTTATTTTATATATATTTTTTTTTGTTTGTTTTTTAATTGCACATTTGTTACTGTTCGTATAACACTGCTGTCAGTGTTATACTGTCATGCAACAACAAAAAGAAGCCTGAAATAAATATCATTTTGGTATTAACTTTGATTAGTTAACTAGGGTGGTTACTTGCCATGAAAAATGGTCAAACAGAAAAGTATAGAGAAGTAGAAAAGTATACTTACTTAGAAAAGTATCTTTAAGTTTATTTACGGTATTAAGTGGCTACTAATATTAATACTAAGTTGAATGTAACATGTTTCTTGATAGCTATGATCAGGAATCTGGAAAACAACTCAATACCTTTGCAATTAACTAAGTATTATCTAAAATGCACCTAAGGATTATTTTGTTCACAAGAAAAAAAAAATATATATCAATGTGTACTTTTGTAGTGGCTGTTAATATTTGTACTAATAATACCTCATTATTTACCTCAAAGGAGCATGACTGCATTGAGTGAAAAAAAAAAAATTAAAATTAATAAAAAATAATGGGTGGCTTTAGATGTCTTACTTTGTTTTTGCTTAAATGAATAAGTAAATAAATACATAAATAAATAATAATTATCTAGGTTAAATAAAGAGCTTACCAGAAACTGATCGACATTCAACACCGTCTGGAAAGTACTGATCTGGTCCTTCATCTCGACGGAACAGCGGAACGGTGGATTCCGTCCTAAACCTCAGACTCTTGAATCTGCCCTTCACTGTCTTTACCTGGGTCACTTTTACCTGTTAGCTGCCTCTGCGTGCTACCACACACACACACACGCACGCACACACACACAAACTATAAATTGTCATCAGGTCTTAATTGTGATTCCGGGTCGTGGTCTGATCTGGCAGATTCCGACGGCAGATCATCGGATACTGCAACATCAATAAAGTACTGCTGACTGATGGCGTGCACCACCACGAGTACACACTCGTGCTTGCAACAAACACACACACAAAGTGAACCATGGAAGGCCCTCTCGGTTTCCAGACGTAGTTTCTACCGATCTTGTCATTTCCCGTTGTTCCACTGTTAGGAAGTAGTGAAGGTAGCCACCGGGTAGTTGCTTGGCTTCATACACGTTAGCATCTTTAGCACAGGTCCAAGACCGTTCCTTTTAGGAGGTAGACCATGTCTTGGCCTCTGGAACCAGCTTAGCTTCTGCGCCAAGGGCAGTGTCTTTTTCCAGCTCCATGGGAACTCATGTGACATAGGCGAATGGTAGAACTCAGAGGGCGTGGTGCGCCATTTTTGAAAACTACAGCGTTCGCAGCTCAGCTGTTTTCTCATGAAAAGCCAAAAAAAAACTGAGCTCTTCTTCTTGCCTGCCACGCCACAGAAGGTATCTCTTTTTGTTCAGGTAGTCTCTTGAGTGCTAGATGGTTATGCTAGCGCCAACGATGGACGTTTTCCGGGCGTATTGTTAGCACCTCGACAGCCTTGCGAGATGAATTGTGTCGATAATCATGTCATCTGCATAAAACTTGCAGCTTAAAAAGAAATTATTCATTAAAAAAGGCTAAATGACAGCAGCGCAAGTATTGAGATCTGGGATACTCCCAATTTGTTCCCCCGAGAAAAGACGACTTTTCTTCTTTAACTTTGTCAAGCATGTTCGAAAATACGACGCGGCCCGATTGACAGTTTATTTCCAAAATGTTAACAGAAGAAGGAAAGCCCGGTAAGTGTCCAGGCAAGAGGCTCGCAGCCGAACGTCAACATTTCAGCCGAAATAGGTACGCAGCTAGCTAACAGGGGTAGTTATTCACATGGCATCGCAAGCAGAACATAAAACAACATGTGTGCTTGTCGACTTGACATCTTCCTCTTTTTCACGGTGCTTTGTTTTTGAG
This sequence comes from Fistularia commersonii, assembly GCF_037954325.1. Taxonomy (NCBI): domain Eukaryota; kingdom Metazoa; phylum Chordata; class Actinopteri; order Syngnathiformes; family Fistulariidae; genus Fistularia; species Fistularia commersonii. The sequence goes on along the minus strand of NC_141294.1, from coordinate 18,944,023 downwards.
TGTGGTGCGTCACACCGGTCCCTGCCGTGGCGCCTCGCTGCCTGTGGGAACACAAACCTAAAGATAGTTCCCCTGGGAGGAGGTTACTCCTTGGAACGAAACTCCAGCTGGACGGTTCTTGGAACTTCCCTGTGCCACAAGTGGATAATGGCTATTTTGTTGTAGCTTTTCACTTCCTGGGTGGTCTTCTTCTTCTACTTTTTGTAACAAGCAATTGATGGGTTCGGGTCATGGCTTCGAACAAGCATGTTAAAGTTAATGAAGCTCTTTTTTGGAGAAGGAAATGGTAATACCCCAAGGCTCAGTACCTTGCCCACTGTTATTGAGTCATTATATTCCTGGTTGATGCAGATTTCACTGTTATTAAGTCGCCTAGCAAGTCCGCTGATGTGCTAATGATGGGTCCAGAGAACTTCCAATGGTTCCGTCCATTTTGTCCCAAAAAGACAGCTGACGGTTGACCGTGGTAGTTTTTCAAAAATGTCCCTCCGCTGGCCATGGGAAGTATCTCTGAACGGGCTCGCTAATGAATCACCAAGCACCGACATCACACGAGTTTCCGTGGAACCGTAAAACGACCTTGCCTCGGAGAAGGAGCTGGAATGGTTCTAGGAGCCAAGTTCCATGGCCCCTGTGGACTGAATGGCCTTCACGAAAGTGTTCGAGGAGCTCCACAAAGTTCCTTCAGTGAAAAACGGGCTGTCAACAAAGGAACCTTCAACATTCTCCATCAAGGGTTGTCAACTGTGGAACTGTGGAATTCCAGATTCTCACACCAACTAACATCCTGTCCTCTTTCCCTGCATCCATAAACCTCCTCTCTGATCTTCCTCTGCCTTCTACCAGGTAGCTCCAACCTCAGCATCCTTCTACCCAGATCTTCACAGCGCCTCATCTGTCCACATCCAAACCACCTCAGTCTGACTTTAACTCCGGAACATCTAACATGAGCTTTCCCTTCTGAGGTACAACTCATTCCTGATCTTCTCCATCGTCCTCACTCCCAAAGAGAGCCTCCACATCTCGCTCTGTTGCTCTGGACCATTGACCCAAACTCCTCCACCTTCTTCATCTCCACTCCCAAAGTCCTCGCCCCTTCACTCGGAGTCCACATTAATCTCCGTTTAAAATGAAAATTTTGGAGTCACTTTGGGCACCTTAGCTAGCTTGGGCTACTTCCTGGTTCACATCGGGCACTTTCTCGCCCATCAGGGATGGCGTTTTCTCGGCCACTTCACCTGCGACTGAACTCTCCTTTCACCTTCTCTCTCCTGCCCCCCACCACCGAGATGAAACCTTACTCGCGGTTAAATTTAGCGTCTGTTTGACCCATCGTTCGCTGACACACTTCTCCCCCGGTCGCCTCTCGAACTTCTTCAGACGCTTAAAGCGAAAGGTTGCTGAGCGAGACACGTCCACCGGTACAGCGTATTTTTTGGGGGTGGGGGGTGGAGGGCATTATCATCACCCTGGCTAGCGAGCGTGCGACTGGAGACGGGCTAGGGGGGATCGGGTGAAATGTAATGGCTTAATGGCCGACATGGCGTTCATTCCGGGCGGCGACACATTTGGCAGGTGACCCCCGCACCCCCCTTCCGTCCCTGCGAACGCCGCTAACATTTGAGACTGACGGGATCCGTTTCACTGCTGTTGACAATCTGGCCCGGAGCTCGTCTCCTCACACAACCTCCTTTTTTTCAAAAATAAAACTGAAAAATACTGTTAAAAAAAAACAAAAACAAAATCAATGTCCGCAATGAAAAAAATAAGGCAATGGCAAAATATGCTAATTAGTCTGAGCCGGTGAGAAATTGGTGAGAGAACTGACCTGATCGGTAATCAACATGCAATAACTAGAAATAATTAAATGTCTTGGGATTCGCGGGCATGTCACACACACACATGTAAAATAGAAATGTAAATATTTCTTAAAATTTTCTTCTTCTGTGTTTTAAGTGCAGTCGCCGCACTGTCGCCGTTCGTCTGAGCGTTCGCCGCCGGATGACCTCCCCGACCCCTGATGTGGAGGAGGCGAGGACGCCCGCTGATGCGACCTCATCGGCGCGTCGACACGTTTTTGTCAGGCGGCGAGCAGAGCCCGTCACCTGAGCAAAGACGTGCAAGATGAAAGTATCGATTGGGATCAGTACCATCCGATCAATAAATCATTGAGATCTGCTTTTATTTTGAAACCCCGCTTGTTTTTTTTCTTGTTTTGCTTTCCTCACAAATTTTCTTTTTGCGACATCAGATCTACGGATATTAAATATCTGAAATCGATTGCGGCTCTCGAAGCGATGTATTGATAATTAATATATCGATCAAATTAGATTAGAATAAAAGCACGACCAGAGATGTGCGGCTGCAAAGAGATCGTTCGTGCAGGTGGGGCGGACAGGAAGTGGCGGGCGGACCGGACAGGAAGTGGCAGGAAAGAGAGCGACTTGCAGGGGCGTGAAAAAAAAAAAAAAGACCTACCAGGGTCTGCTGGTATCTCAGAGCCTTCCTTTGCGACGCATCTGAAGCCATGGACTCGCTGTCACTGATCCAGAAATAACCTCGCCGGACACCCCAGCATTTCCACTGGCATGGGGAACACACACACAAACACACACACACAGTTTAGATCAACAGGCGGACACCATGGTGTCCTTCCTGGGCGCCGTCGTGGTGGTGGTGGCGGGACGGTTCCGGAGGCCCTCGGCCATCCAGCTGCACTGACGGACCATCTGATGAGGCGGCGAAGGACGCGGAGCTTTCCTTTATTAGAACCGCAGACACCTAATAACACACACACACACACAAACAGAACACACACACGCACAGGCGCATGCACTTGCTCTCGGCAGCACCCTCCTCCCTGCAGGCCGGCCGTCGGAGGTGTGTGTGTGTTGGATGTGGTGTTTGGAAGGCAAGGGGGGGGGGGCGTGCATGTATGTGTGTGTGTGTGTGTGTGTGTGTGGAAGGGAAGGGGGGGTTCCACCCCTCACCCCCACCCCACCCAACCCCCCAACAGGGCTGCCCCTGCAACGTGAGCAGGAAGGTGCACACGACACCCCCATGACAGCTCGCACCTTATCGGCCAATGATGCAGGGCGCCGCACGCATCGCGCGCAGAGATACAAAAAAACAAAAACACATATTACAGAAATAATTCCTGCCGAAGGAAAACAACTTTGATTTTTTTTTCCTTTGCTCACTGACCCACGGATTATACAGTGTAGATTTTACACAAGCAGAAAATACATACAAATTAAGGATTATTAATCCATCCTCCAATCTGTGTTGTTTGGTTGATTGACATCATGATGGTTTTCAAGTCATTTTTTTTTTTACCTTTAATATTTATTCTATTTTCCCTGTGGAGCCTCGGATGCAATCAGGTGACAGATACAGAGAAATTACCTTTAAAATAAGAAAAGATAAAAAAATACAACGCAAATATATGCATATTATTCTAAATAAATACATAATATAATGAGGAAAAATAAAATTACAATAATTAATTGATGAAAATAATAAAAAATAAAATAACGTAAATAAATTGATAAGGGTTAAAAGCCTTTTTCCGCAGACTTTTGGGGTCATTATGGGGTGCAATTCTTTTCTGGAGCTGAAATTAAAGGTGTGAGGGGGACACCGGGTTGTAGGTGTGTGTGTGTGTGTGTCTGGGGGTCTTAGAATCACCAAAGGTGTGTATAACTACATGCTGTGTGCATCCCCTATATGGATCCGGCGCCGTCAGCCTTTTCTCCAACCTCAAATCCAGACGTCTCCCAACTCAATCGCGTGGCGTTTCTTTGCTGCTGATGCTGTCATTATAAAGTCTCTCACGCACGCACGTACACACGCGCACACACACACACACACACACACACACACACACACACCTTCCTGCTCTGGTGGTCGTCACGCCAGTGCATAACAACCTAATCTCTCAGCTACACCGGAGGCCCGGTGACAAATGTGTTACTCTGGGTCACCGTCGTCCTGCGAGTGTGTGTGTGTGTGTCAGCGGAGAATGACTGTGGACAGCTGGCCGGGGCCTCTATCTGATACACTCTGAACATTATCACCGAGCAGGGGGGGGGGGGGGTGTTTTCGCATACATCCGTACGTAGTTGCGGCGTTGTCGGCGAGGCCCTGAGCAAAGCAGGGCGAGCAGGAGGCCGTTACACTACACCTGAGAGCGGTGGTGTGTGTGTGTGTGTGCGTGAAGAGCGGGGTAGGGGGGGTTATGCATGGGGACAACACACACAAACACAGCAACAAGGGGGATCAGATACACTGGAGGGTCAGTGGGGGGAAGCGGGGCCTCGCAGAATCTGTTATTGCACATTCATAAACAGTCACGGGGGTGGGGGGCAAGGGAGAGGAGGCACGCGCACGCACGCACGCACGCACGCACGCATGCACACTTCAGACAACAGTTAAAATAAAAACAGTTCTCTGTGTTTGAAAACTCTTAGTTTGTTTATTGTACGGAACTCTTGGCAGTCATTGGTGATGACAGAAACCCCCCACACAAAAAAAAGCACCGCTCCAACCAGAAAGCTTGGCAGGAAATAACCATCTGAAACCCCCAGTCGCACGCACACGCGCACACACACATGCACACACACACTTTTGGTTTAATTACAAAAATAAACAAAACAAAGAAAGTTAAAGAGGGTTCAGACAGAAGGTGGTCACATGACCAAAGGCTTCTTTGTTTACAGATTCAGGATCAGCTGTTGTCTGGCACCATAAAGGTGGAGATGGAGGATATCTAAATGTGTGTGTGTGTAAAGTGTGGGCGCACACACACACACGAACACACACACACACATATGATGGAGCACCAGAATTTTTCTTTGCACATTTTTTTCCTGTTGCAGGTCACATCAGTTTGATTGGTGTTTGGCCTGCAAAACATACCTAACAATAAAAAATAAAAAATGAATAAACAAAGACAAATGTTGGGACATCATGTATAAAAAAAAAAAAAAAAAAAAAAAAAAGCACTCATAAAAACAGGGTACCACAGTTTGCAAATCCTTCTTTTGGGCCTAAATTCAGAGAACACTAGAGGAGGACATGAATGCGTTCCGACAAATATAAAAAAAATAAAATAAATACAAAAATACTGGGATAGAACCAACAACTGACAGGGAATGTTCGGGAATGTTGAAAGGAAAAAAAAAAAATTTTTCTTAAAAGCCAACTGTTTGGAACAGGTGCAATGACAGAAGAGGATCCTTGTATCCGGTACCTTTTGTCGAACCTGCTCTGTTGGGGTTTCTGAGCAAGCCGGGCTGATACTTAAAAACGAGATGTGGACCAGAGAAGGTTGTCACCGAGCACGTGCCCAACGGTATCCCCACTGACGCCCAAACAAAAACCCTTGGGTGCCACCAGCCACGTTATCTCTGTCCTGGCCAGCAGACGACAGCAATCTTGGCATACAACTTTTTTTGGCAGCCTGGAGCCAGTGTACTACCTCTCAGACCAGAAGTGCAGGACGTCCAAAAACAATAGAATCAGAAGGCCTCCACTTATGTCCATCAAGGAGATGGACCAGGAGCCTGTTCCCGCAGTCATCAGGTACTACGGTGACACCAAAAGGAAGGATCCTGTTAGCTATCCGGCTGTTATCTGGAAGCTATGTCACTGATGAGAGCTGCATGTTGGTCTACCTGTACCACAAGGTTGGAAGCAAGGGAAAGGAGGAGTTGGGAAAAGCCATGCTGGCAGCCCATAATCAAACGGGGCCAACAACTTCCCCGAATGCCAAAAAATCCAGGAGCAAGAAGCAAGAGGACTTGCTACAAGAAAGAGCGAGAATAAGTGGGAGAGCACCAGGAGGTGTCAAAACATGAGTAACATGCTGTAAATTCAACTTATATTTTTGCAGGAGACATTCAATAACCTGTGCATATTGTCTAAAACAGGGTTGGGTAAACTTTTTGGTTCAGGGGCCGCATTGACTTTTAAAATTTGACAGACGGGCCGGGTCAGCACAAGATACATATAAAAAAGTTAAAAAAAAAAAAAATTCATTTGTTAACTGTTACAGACTCATCTGACATTTGCTTTGAAAATAAAACCAGCTTGGTTTGCATCTCATGCACAAACCAGTTTTTTTCCTTGTAGCTTCACGTCCAGCTCATTCATGCGTGTATGCAGTATGTCCACAGTAAAGGCTAAATCACAAAGCCAATGTGTGTCATTCGGCTCAGAAAAATTCTCAAGTAGCTCCAAAAATTAAATAATCTCCTGTTTGAGCTCCCACATTCATTGGTCTAATCATTCAATCATTCACATCAAGTATTAATTTTGTTCCAATCTTAGGCGGGCCGGATTATAAAGACCGACGGGCCGGATGTGGCCCGCGGGCCGTAGTTTGCCCGACCCCTGGTCTAGAACCTGTATGGAAATAAAAAAACAACCAAAGCCGGATTTTATGATTGCTTTTCTGTTACTGGGCAAAAACACATGTTAGCGTTCTTGTTAGCCCTTCGCTTCTCTTCCTTTCGGCTTTTCCCTTCAGAGGTTACTGATATAGTTCGGATGATTTAGGGGTGGCGTGGCGAAGGAGGTAGTCAATCGTCTTTGGAACCAAACATTCCCGGTTGGATTCCCAGCTCCTCCGAGTGTGCCCAAGTGTTCTTGCCCAAGAAACTAAAACCCTAACTGCTCCCCTGGTGCTGGTGGATGGAAGCCTACTGCTCATGGTTCATCCATGATGGGTTTATTGCAGAGAATGAATTTCGCCACGAGGAATTAATAAAGGATACATTATTATTTGCTCCATTTATCAAAGTGTGGCGTGAAGACAAAGTAAAAGGAAAGTCCAACAATACGCCTCCCATCCTTCAAACTGGGCTAATAGGTTTTAGACGCTTTCTGGGTGTTTCAGTTTGAACATGGAATACCCTACATTCAGTTGAAAATAGGCAAAATGGGATTTGCAAATCACTATGTATACCAAATCCAAAGCTTTCTTGTAATCGGGGAGGGGGTTCTTAAAAGGAAAAAAAAAAAACATTTTTCTTTAATCTTACAAAATTCAAGATAATCTTCCAGTCTCTTCAAAAACATCTTTCATAAAAATGAAAATAAGATAAACACACAAAATATAGACTGACACATGATATCAAAATGTTTTTTTAAGGCTACGTCCATAATAGATCCGGATAAAGTTAAGATAAGATAATCCTGGAGCGCTCTCAGAGGGGTACATCGTGTTTTCTGCTCTACAACACTGTTGTAACCAAACTCAAGTTGCTTTTCCAGGAAACAGCCTTGAGATGTGGATTTCTCTGTGTGTGCATGTGTGTGTGTTCAGTGCACGCGCATGTGTTCCATTACACTTTAGAAATACCAACACTGTCATAAAGGTATCTAATACATGAACGTCCGTGAAGCTGCAGATTATTTCAGGAAGACAAAAGGACCATCAGGTTACTGTATAGCATACAGTAAAGACCAACATGCACATGCATGCGTGCGCACATACACACACGCACACACACGCTCAGAAACAGCGTGTACAGTGTGTGGCTCCCCGCACAGGGAGCAACATGATTAGGTGTCAAGAGCAAGCGTGAAGGTCAGAGTTCGTAGGTGCGTGACCTCCAGTCGCAGCGTGGCACGCCTTCACCGCCCTGCTGGCAGGCGTTACGGCTCAGAGGGGCAGATGTGAAAGAAAACTGTGTAAAAGAAATAAAAAAACAAATTGTAATGCTGGAGGCGTCTTTTCTTGTCGCGAGTCAAAAAGTGAGGAGGGGAAAAAGCTGCTCTGACTGAAACTTCAGCCGTGTGAGTGTGTGTGTGCGCACGCACATGCTCCTCAGGCCTGCGTGCGGCATTATTTACACACGGGTAAAGACGCTGGTGAAACGTTATCGCCCCCCTCCCCACCTCGGTGCCCCTCTGCAGAGAACCCGTTGTGGTCAATGCTGCCCCCTTGTTGTTATCACGGTAAATACAGAGCGTGATGACAGGTTGAAACAGGCAAAGGTACAAATGTTGGAGGGGCTTAAAAAAAAATAAAATAAAAAATATCCCTATAAATACCAAAGTTTGTACAATAAAAAAAAAGGCAAAAAAATAGATCTGTGTAATAAAATACATTTTTAAAATGAGTCCTGTTGCCGGGCAGCGAAGCAAAATGACATAGTTTGGACGGGTGAACCCCTCCGACTGGCACCAATGCACACACGCGCGCACACACGCACACACACACGCGCACGCACACACACACGCACGCATACACACACACACACACACAAATGCACACAGCGGCTTGTACGCTGTAAGATGCTGCCCGTCTTTGTGAATGTGTCATAACAGTGTTTGAGGGGGTTGGAATGTTGTGAGTGTGTGGCAGTGAGGTTGTGTTATGGACAACAGGTGTTTGAGTGCATGTGTTTTTCAGTACTAGGGCTGGTACTTGGGGAAAAGGTAGAGGTCCTTGCAGAGCGAGCTGGTGTATTCAGACATCTCCTTGCAGCGGTGGTGGGGGGTCCCGGGGGCGTGGCCCTCCCGCTCCTTAATCCGCCGGTTGACCTGGAGAGCCCAGCATTGGGTAACGTCAGAGGGCTTCCTCGGCCGAGAAAATCACTACTCATAGCTGGATTGATACATTCCTTTGGATTGGAATTGAAAAAAAAATGTCTGGAGCAGCTAGAGGGCGTTTATTGGACAAACCGGGACCTACCTGGACTAGGATGTCAGCGAGGTGTGTGTCTCGGGCGTGGAGGCGGAGAGTAGCGTCCAGGTCCTGGATGAACCAGGAGCCCTTCTTGGTGTTCCTCATGGCTGCCGTGCCTGAAGGGAGAGCAAGATGGAGACAGGAAAAGAGTCATTCATTCATTCAGATGTTGTCATTCCAGATGTTACTAGTATGGGTCACCCGTCAATCATAGGGTTTCCTGTCAATCACAGGGTCCCGCGTCAATCACGGGCCACAGACAGAGGCAGCCAATCATTTACACCTACGGCTACGGATAAAATTCACCTCAGAAGACCCATCCATGAGAAAGTAAGAATCTTTTAAAAAGGACAAACAAGTACCGTATTTTCCGCACCATAAGGTGCACCGGATTATAAGGCACACCTTCAATGGATGGCCTATTTAAAAAAAAATTCATATGTAAAGTGCACCGCATTTTAAGGCGCATATAATAGAAGCTACAGTATTGGTTGGGGTTGCATTATGCATCCACAAAATGGAGCAGCGTTAAAGGTAATGTCAACAAAACAGTCAAGTCAGTCAAACTTTATCAATAGGATACATATCAATGTTTTGACAACTCCGTTCACTCCCAAAACAAATTAGTGCATTCACAATACGGTACCGTACGTACCGGTAGCTCTTACCGGTATTTGCGTCGCCTTCATTGGAAACAATGTATTTCCAACTCAATTTGTCACAGCTCAAAGCGTTTCATAAAACAAAAACACCAAGAGGAACCGCCTCTAAATTCATTGATGTTCATGTCGCTAGCTAGGGCTGTTGCCTTCATTCGAATAGTGACAGTAGAGACGCTTCTACTTGCTGCTCTCTGTTCAACAACCCACTGTTCAAGTTTGTCCTCCAAACTATGGCCATCTCGCTTTGTTTCCTCGGAAACTCTGTTTAGTCTTCTTTACTTGGCACAGTCATCTTGTTGCTTCCTCCACTTCCGTACCATTTATTGGTTAATATTGAATTTTCTCGCTGCTGCTCTATCCCGGTGTTCTATTGTGTGACTAATCGCCTTGAGTTTAAACCCTGCGTCATAAGCGTGTTTCTTGAAAGGTGCCATTTTGGGGTGTTTATACACACACAAGGGGTGTGGGACTGGAATTCCCCTTTACCGTTTTTACCGTTTTGCGCTACTTAGGCAACGCGTGCGCAGTCATATATGCCAGCATGCACAGTGCGCTACTTCTTCTACAGGAGAAAAATGGAGTCAGCGGCTACATCCTGTAGTTGCAAGACCTCTTGCAGCTCAATATTGATCCATATATAAGGTGCACCAGATTATAAGGCGCACTGTCGGTTTTTGACAAGATTAAAGGCTTTTAGTTGCGCCTTATAGTGCGGAAAATACGGTAGAATTAGATTTGACTTCTGATGTTGTTTGCCGATGTTGCCGACGTTTGCGACAAGGGGCAATTCCGATGCCTGGAACCAAAACCCACATGCACACCCCCAAATCCACCGACCTTTGAGAGATGCAAAGCCGCAGATCATGTCGGAGCGCTGCGGCAGTTTGATGCGGGAGTGGGCGGTGTCTCCCTGGCCTTCGCGAGCGGCATCCCTTTGCTCGCAGCTGGGGGAGCAGGTCCTCCCTGGCCCGTCGATCTGCTCCACGCCGCAGTCCAGCTCCTCTGGAAGACAAGCCCTAGGGTCAGCGCCATCACACCAACTGTCATGTCAAAACTCAAAATCCAATGAGGGTCCACCAGTTCCTTGTGTTGCTAAGAGTTTGCCGAAATGATGGATATAGTGCAGCTTGTGTGTGTATGTGCGGCTGCTGCGAGTCTGAGGGTCTTTACCTCCCCTGCAGGCCTGGATGAAGAACATCTTAGGTTTGTTCTGTAGCAGAGGACAGTGTGCGTTGTCAAAGGCCTTGAAGACCCACTCCAGCTGGGGGGAGGGGGGATTAGAGGAGAGTTAAGCTACTCGAGGGAATGATAATACACACACACACACACACACACACACACACACACACACACACACACACACACACACACACACACACACACACACACACACACACACACACACACACACACACACACACACACACACACACACACACACACACACACACACACACACACACACACACACACACACACCTGCAGCAGCTGTCCGTCGGTGCCATACACTGCTCCCTCCACCCCATGGGACAGTAAACACACCACGCTGCTGTCCACGGTCCGGAGGTCCGGCTGCCGGCGGAAGTTGTCAATGCAGGCTCTCATATCCTGCCAGTGGTAGGGCGAAACAGGAGAAGGACTGTTTATAAGGAAACAAAGTCCAGGCTTCGCAAATGACATGCACGCGCGAGTGTCAAGATACTCTGGCTCCAAAGCCGGCAATTAGATAGATCAATGATTCCTTCTGTGGTTCCTTGTGGACGGTCAAGGTATCAAGAAGAACGTCTGCCGGGCTGCGTGACGGAGCGCAGCAGCAGTTAGCTAACACACTTTCCACATGAACTGAAGACAGCGGATTCCGACAGAGAGAAAGGACAACAATGCCCAGCAACCCCCAGCTGCTTACCTGAGCGGTGAGGTCTCTATGGACAGAAACGAGGTAGTCCAGCTCAGTGAAGACCTTCCTGAGGACCTCGTCATCCACCTCTCCTCCCTTCCTGGTGTCAAGGTCGGGCGCGGAGCAGGGGTCGAACGTCACGTTGCTGATCACCAAGGCGTAGCCGCGGGGCGAGGAGTTCATTCTGTAAGACTGGAGCGGACAACAGGCGGCTGTTTAGGGAAGTGGGTCCAGCCTTGCTGGGGCAGTGGAGGAAACATCCCCAAGGCCAGGTGTCACACCGCTAGTGTGCTAGCAGTATCTCACCTGCTGCTCATGGGAGAGGTAGAAGTCATGTGAGCAGGGGATCACAGGGGGGCTGTTAGGACTGTCTGCATCCAGACTGAACTCCATTGACTCTGGAAAAGAGACAAAAACAAAATAAAAAGAGCACATCATAAGTGCCCGTGTTCCGGCATCTGGGTCACGCAACTCCCTGGCAGACCCGGAGCCAATATCAACTGTCGCTGAAGCAAGAGGCAGTGCTTAACCTTGAAAACAAACTTAAAATCTTAATGAAACCTCTGGGTTTTACGCATCCTACTCATCTGTTTCATTCAATTTTAATGTGAATAAACTGAGGGGGACCAATTGCACAGAGCGTCTCCACAGGCACATTAAAAACTCACCCTGCATCCGAGCTCTTTTGCTGGAAGCATCCTCCTGGGCTGGGAATGGGAGGGAACTGTCCAAAAAACTCTGGAATTCAGCAAATCCCAGCATTAATGTCACGTTTTTCCACCTCTTTTTCAACTGTTCTTCAATTATCTTTTTATTTCATTTTTTTAAATTCTCGTCGCTACTGTCGACTCTTCTACAGTCTATTTAAAAGAAGGGGCTCCTCTGGGTGGAGGGATCCTTGTTTGGTGTGGCGCCCCCCTGTGGCCAGGTCGGGAAGTGTTTTGACTTTGTGAGCCACTGGAACGCCGCTCACCTCCTTCCTTGTCTTCGTCATCTGCTTCCTCCCTTGTCTGCCATCTTCCCTGGGCCCAACAATCTGGTGAACACAGAAACACAGGGTTGCAGTGCACCTGACCGGAGTGTGTGTGTGTGTGTGTGTGTGTTTGTGAGAAAGAGAGAGAGTCTCCTCACCTCTGGGTGTGTGTCCTGGGTGAGCAGGTCAAACAGGTGCTGCTGCTGGGTGTCTTTGAGGGCCGAGCAGAGGCTGGGGAAGGCCCGCGGGCCTCTCTTGGGCAGCAGCAGTAGCAGGCGCCAGCTCCGTTTGTGGGACGTCGGCTCGGCCTGGAATGAAGAACAGTTCTCAATTCCTCTGTTTGTCCAGTGCATGCGGAGAAGTTGACAATAAATCTAACATTGACTTTACTTTAAAATACTACGGGGAAGATTTTTTTTCCGATTGTGAATATTTGAAGGAAAATGATGTGGTATTACCAGTGGTATAATAAAAAACTTTATGAATATGAACAAAATGTATTTGATGTTTAGTATTATTTCAGGTCATCTGTTATCAACACTGCTTATCTTGGTTGTGAGGTGGGTGGGAGCTGGAGCCAATCCCAGCAGGCTTTGGAAGAAAAGGGCGGAGTTTAACCCAGACTGGTTGCCTGTTGATCGGCCAACCCATTCCTACCCATCGACAATTGTTAGTGTTTGGTCTTCAACTAATCCCAGCTTAGACGCAAGGATTTTCACTGTTGCACTAAAAACTGAAAGTCGGAAGGTAATCTTAAGAGATTAACTCGAGTGGCTCCCGTCATCTCAGTTGATAAGTATAAACTGGTAATCTGAGCTGCTTAAGATCACCTAGTCTCGGGCTTATGACAAGATCAAGCGTGTTTGATAGCATCACAGGTCTTTCAGGCTTAACGGTGACATAACACAATCGACAACCAATAGATGAACTCTAAGAAAAAACAAAACTGGTAGACAAGCAGTCAGCAGAGCAGTAATGGTGGCAGAGACGATATCTATTGGTGGTATGGATGAACAGGGAATGTGAAAGAATGCCCCTCTCGGGATGGAGCATCCAGAAAGAGGAGCGGACGGTGGAGCTGAGGGCAGAACAGCCCGGCTTGGACGATGTCGATTTGCCGATGTATCATGCAGGGAGTGGAGGAGGAAAAGTGATGGAGTAAAATGGCAGAAGCTTTGCAAAGTCTTGGTGAAAACACTGCATGGTGAAAAAAAAAAAACTGCTGAAAGAATCTAGTTTTAGTCTCAGCCTAGTCTTTAAATGTCAGAAGGTGTGAGATGATAGTTTCCATGACTTTTTCCAAGTCGTCTGATTAATGGGCAGCTGATGGTGTATCCGAGACATGTTAGCGAAAAAATCTGCCACGCAGTCCCGGACAACAGACGATTAGTCGAAAATCACCGACATACCATGATATTCTCGGACATGCTCTCCGTCAGGATGTTGTCTGCCACCAGGATCTGGATGAGCAACTCATCCACCACCATCTCCCGACAGAGGACCACGGAGTGTCTCTTCAGACTCTGCCGGTCCTTCTCCAGCATCCCGCACTGTAGCATCCTGCGGACCAGGAAGCAGATGTCAGGCTCACATTACTTCAAGCCTCCACATTAATCACTTTTCTCCTGTCCATGAACAAACCATCCATCTCCCTCCTTCATTTTACAGTAAACAATTCCTATTTATGGCAACGTGTGATTCCCACATTGCACTTTATTAAAAACAGGGGGAAACATATCCCTGCGGTGAATAATAAAACCTTAGATCCTTATCCATATTTTATCTCTCTGCGCTCCCTCTGTGAGCACTTTAATCACTGGTTTATCTTGCTCTTTGTATTTAGTATTGTGTATGATGGAGCCGTTTACCTTCACATCAGTAGGTGTAGATAGGAGCAAAATTTCTTGAATGTGCAAACATACAGATTCTGTTGGATGCACATTAATATGCTGTATTGTTTATTGTGACTGGACACAAATATATGGACGACGATAGTAATATGTGTGAGGAGATTCTTCTTCCATCGAAGACGTTTCGCCTCTCATCCGAGAGGCTTCTACGAAAATCCTTCAAGTGAAGAAAATCAAGTCCAGTTGCCAAGAGAAGATGATTCTGACCAGCAGTAATGGATATGATGACTTGTATGCTCGGTTGGATAGTAAGGAGGGTGAGAATGATCTATACAGGTTGGCGAAACAGAGAGATAAAGATGGAAAGGATGTACAACAGGTCCGGGTGATTAAGGACAGAGACGGAAATGTATTGACAGATGCTAGAAGGGTGACAGGAAGATGGAAAGAGTACTTTGAAGAGCTGATGAATGTGGAAAATGAAAGAGAGGCAAGGGTAGAAGAGGTGACTATTGTAGACCACAAAGTTGCAAAAATTAGTAAAAGTGACGTGAGGAAGGCATTGAAGAGGATGAAGAGTGGAAAGGCAGTGGGTCCTGATGATATACCTGTGGAGGTGTGGAAGTGTCGAGGAGAGGCAGCGGTAGATTTTCTGACTAGATTATTCGACAGGATCTTAGAGAGTGAGAAGATGCCTGAAGATTGGAGACAAAGTGTGATGGTGCCCATTTTTAAGAATAAGGGGATGTGCAGAATTGTGGCAACTATAGAGGGATAAAGTTGAGGAGCCATACAATGAAGTTATGGGAAAGAGTAGTGGAAACTAGACTGAGAGCAGAAGTCAGCATCTGTGAACAGCAGTATGGCTTTATGCCTAGATAGAGTACTACAGATGCAGTATTTGCGTTGAGAATACTAATAGAAAAGTACAGAGAAGGCCAGAGGGAGCTGCATTGTGTTTTTGTAGACCTAGAAAAGGCATATGACAGGGTGCCAAGAGAGGAGCTCTGGTATTGTATGAGGAAGTCTGGAGTGGCAGAGAAGCATGTTAGACTGGTGCAGGACATGTATGCTAGCTGTGAGACAGTGGTGCGGTGTGCTGTAGGGGTAACGGAGAAGTTCAAGGTGGGACTCCATCAGGGATCAGCTCTGAGCCCCTTCTTGTTCGCAATGGTGATGGATAGGCTGACAGATGAGGTTAGACAGGAATCCCCATGGACCATGATGTTTGCAGATGACATTGTGATCTGTAGTGAGAGCAGAAAACAGGTAGAGGAAAATCTAGAGAGGTGGAGGTATGCTAGTATGGAGTTAGTCGCAGCAAGACAGAATATATGTGTGTGTGAATGAGGGGAACTCGGGTGGAACGGTGAGGCTACAGGGAGTGGAGATCAAGAAGCTGGAGGATTTCAGGTACTTAGGGTCAACAGTCCAGAGCAACGGAGAGTGTGGAAAAGAGGTGAAGAGACCGGTCCAAGCAGGTTGGAATGGGTGGAGAAAAGTGTCAGGGGGACTATATGATAGAAGGCTATCGGTCAGAATAAAAGGTAAAGGTGTACAAGACAGTGGTGAGACCAGCGATGATGTACGGACTAGAAACTGTTACAATGACCAAAAGACAGCAGGCAGAACTAGAGGTTGCAGAGATGAAGATGTTGAGGTTCTCTTTGGGAGTGACCAGGATGGATAGGATCAGGAATGAGTCTATCAGAGGGACGGCACATGTTCGATGTTTTGGAGAGAAGGTCAGAGAAGCCAGACTGAGATGGTTCGGTCATGTACAGAGAAGGGATAGTGAATATATTGGTAGACGGATGCTGGAATTGGAGCTGCCAGGCAAGAGGTCTCGAGGAAGACCAAAGACAAGATTTATGGACGTAGTGAGAGAGGATATGAAGGTAGTTGGTGTGAGAGAGGAAGAAACAGAGAATAGGGTTAGATGGAGAAAGTTGACTCGCTGTGGCGACCCCTGACGGGAAAAGCCGAAAGAAGAAGAAGTAATAGATATATTTTTTAAAATTAAGATGTCTACAAAAGGGATTATTAATAACCAATCCTTGTCAAATCTCATCGTGGCAACTAGACGTTTTCGCCTCTCGTCCGAGAGGATTCCAAGGATCGTTGGGTCCAATGAGCTGGTCCCGGTCCATCATGGACTGAAGGCTGGAGCAGTGCATTTACTACCGCATGACCAGAAGTGGCAAAAGATAAACAGAAAAGTCAAGCTAAAGACGATAAAAACTATGTCCAGTTGCCATGACAAAACTGGACGAAGATTGACCGGGACCTGGATGACTGAGAACCTTCACAGACGTATAAATAATGCTTTTCAGCTATTTTTACTCCGGTTAGAAAATGCGTTTTAATTGGGGCAAAATTACATTTGCACAGCGACGGCCTCACGGATTCCGTTTCTCCACATGCTTGCACAACTACAATTCATGTTTATTGTTTCTCTACTTTTACAAACGCGCCACACCGGATTTCCTTGGTTATAAGTGTGGTTTCTGCTCCTGGGTTTAAGGGTTAACCTCTGACAGTCTCGTCAAACAGAACCGATTAAAAATTAATATTAGTATATTGAAATTTCACCAACGGTTCCGGTGGTTTAACACATATATATAACAATAATGACGAACTCCACGAAGACGACGAGCGCAAAACCAGGCAGCGTTCCAGGACATAGGTGCATTGCTTGCAGATGCTAACCGACCCACACAGGTGTGTGTTCAAGTCGATAAACTCGAAAACAAATACTTTTTTTTTTTTTTGTTTCGAACGACTGCGACGCCATGTAGAAAAATAGGAACGCTAATTGCCTGTCGAGGGCTGACGGCTAACTTCATTAGGTGGGATAACTAGCTAGCTAGCGAAACTTCGAGCACCCTCACACTTTTGCGCGAGAAGTGAGCGAAATATCATTTTCCCCCGCACCAACCTGCGGCCTCGGTTCCGTCCTGGCAACGACAAAAAGTGAACCCCGGAGTAGAACCGATGCCAGATGAATTATGTATTCCGGTCACCGAAACGGCGACATTGCACTGAGCTTTCTCCCCAAAACACAACTTCCGTGGATGGTATGAAAAAAAGCGGCCATGCAAGCCTGGAACGGCGCATGTGTGACTTCTGACCAATAGAAGCGCTTTATATTAATTGGCGTAGCGTATTACCAATCAGACGGCGTTTTAGAAGTGAACCCGGCCCTCCGGAAGGAGGACCCATAACAGCAGCAGTGGAGTCAAGTGATTTTTTTGAATTTGAATATTTTCTGCAAATGAGGAGATCCGAAAGCGCTCCAAGGGTTAACAGTCGCCGGGAGGAAGCGGGATTTAAATTACAGGCCCATCCTCGGATTTAATCCCACATTCGAGACCAAATGTCTGCTTTTCAAGTAGCTTTTTGTGCATCAAGTCGGCTTTTCTTTGCACAGTGTCACTTTATTCGAAAAGAGCAGGTCCAGATCGGGCTCTTTGAAAATGTTCACAGAAACTCAACAATCCCCTTTCAGAAGCCTGCACTTGGTAAGGGCAGGGAGGAAGAAAAACGCTGTTTACTGGTGTAGAAACCTTGGCGGGCGGCCTTCTGCCTCAACTGGTCCAGGCAGAAAGAGAAAGGCACAAATGATCTCTTACTAATAACAACGGTAACTTGCTAATAGCTGACAATAATAGCTTCAATATTCATAAAAGAAATAACAATAGCTGCAGCAGATTATTTCATGACTCTGGAGAAGATATAAGGTTACTACCATACAAGTGCATTATGGGAAATCCCTCAGCATCATAAGCCATTAGCAGCATAGCTTGGAACTAGCCTAGCACTAACTAGAAAAAAGAGAGGTTTCAAGCTTATTCTTAAACAAAGACTGTGTCAGTAAGACTTGAATCAATAAGAGATCAAAGAATTCACATTAAATATCAGTAAAACAACCAAAAACACAACAATAAAAATAAGTTTTAAATGTAAAATTAAGGAGTTTTTTTGTTATTGTGTAAAAAAAATCACAGAAAATACTACAGAAGTGTTTATCAATCTATCGATCAATGTAATATACCTTGTTCCAAGCTGTTGTTCAAAACTAGCCTTCTATTCTTTCTTTCTTTTTTCTTTCCGTCTCCCATTCCTCCTTTCTTTTCCTCCATTTTCCCGTTAATACCATCCATTCTTGTCATTTCCCACTTTCATCTTGTTCCCTCCGTCCTTCATTTCTCTCCATCTGTCCTTTCTCCTTCTTCCCTTTTCTTTCTCCATGCTGTCTTTTCTTATGTTTTACTATCCTTCCCTTCTCTCCCTTTCTCCCTCGCTCCCCCTCTCCTCCTGTGAGGTGTCAATAATTGATGATTGCCACAGACTCAAAGGGTAACGCATCAAATGCCTCCACCTTCTTTCTTTCTTTACATTTTTATTGATTTTGATTGATTTATTCATCCGTCCATTGTGATTGGTTTCGCCCAGCAGGGTGTGTGTGTGTGTGTGTGTGTGTGGGGGGATTCTGGGTGTGTTGGGGTTGAGCGGACCATGAGCGGGTTAACGCTGCTGGTTCTGACAGCATGACAGAGGGAGAAAGGGGAAGCTGAAGCTGGGTGGGGGGTGAGGGGAAGTGACACGATGAGGAGAGTAAATTAATAGAGCGGCGAGCAAACGGTTGCCGCCATGGAGGGAGGAAGGAGGGATGATGGCTCGCTCTCTGGGAGAAGTTTGACACTGGGGTCGCACGGAGGGTGAGTCCGCGTTTGTTTCGCTGGGGTGGGGGGCAAATCATCCAACCGCCCCTCGCCCCTCCGCCGTACGACACAGGGATCCGACGCTTGCTTTCTGTCGTTCTTCTTGCAACTTGCTGCACTTTCTTGTGTGTCACTTCCCCATTCGTGCTCTGATGGGAGTCAGTTTTGACACCGGGAGGTCGGACGGGTCATGCTGTCACTTGGCCGCCAGCTTTTACCCCCTGATACCACCCTGGGGGGGTGATCTTTACCCATTAGCCCATTAGTACCATTTCGAGTTCCACACCTTTACACGGCATTGCCAATGGGAGCTATTTTCACTGCAAGAAGAGCAATTTCTACCCCTCGGGGATGCTTGCAAGGGTTAATGTCCCTCCAGCAGGGTTCATTTACACCCTGGGAGGGCAGCAGGAGCCTGGAAGGGCCCCCCTGCAGCGTCCCCCACCCCAAAGAACCTCCTGTGTGGTTATATTTACCCTCTAAAATAGCAGGAAGCGTATTCACCTGGCAGAACCCCCTGTGGGATTAATTTTCCCTTATTCTGAGCTTCAGGGTGTGTAGTTTTTACCCCCTAAAACCACCAGGTTGGGGGGTGAGTGGTGCTTGTATATATACATACATACACACACACACACACACACACACACACACACACACACACACACACACACACATATAGATATATATCTATATATATATAGATATATATGTATAGATAGATAGATAGATAGGGGCAAGTGCAGTCGTTTTTGCCTTTTAGAACACCCAGAAACGTCAGTCCTCAGATTCGAGGTCATTTCTTTATCACAGCCTTTACCCCGTGCAACCAGCAGGGGGCGCTGTCTGCTACCCACATGTCCCATGGTTAAAAGTCTAAAATGAAAAAAAAGGGGAAATCATCTCTGACTTAATCAACCTGTTGCTTCAGCTTGGAATCCAAGGACGGGAACGCACCGGCCGCCACAGACTCACCTGTCAATCAGAGGAAGTGCCCTCCCACTGGCGGCGGTGGCCGCGGCGGCCAGAGGGTGGGATCACCGTGGCGACCCCATCTGATTCTTGACTTACTTTCTCTCTTGCCCACGCTAAACTTGTTTCCACGTTCCCCACCCAGGATGCTGAGCTGTTCGAGATCATTGAGAAGCTGCAGGTGAGCGGCGTCGGGCCCAGCCCACTTGACCTCCCTGTTGGACGGCCATTTTTTTTTTACCTTGCATGCTTCCCCTCCACCAGGGCAGCCGCATTGACGAGCAGCGCTGTGCGTTCCCCCCGCCTCTGAAGGTTTGTCTCTCACGCAATGTGATTCCGTGCATGTGTTTGTGTGTGTGTGGCTGTGTGTGTGTGTGTGTATGCGTGCACATTTTTGTTTCCAACTGATCTTTCTGGGATGAGTTAATAAGCGTATTTCAGGTTCGGCCCCACCTCTTGCCATAGTGTCACCTGAGACTGGCTCCGCTTCTTCCTTTCTAAGATATAAAATAGGGTAACAATTTAGTTAAAATGCAATGGAAGCTGATTGGACGAGGGTCACATGAGGGGCTGGAAAAATAAGGCAAAAATTACAAATTAAATCAGAAAGCAGTTAGCAAAGAAGAAGTGTGATACTGAGAGGACTGAAGAGAACAGACATGAGTAAAGGGAGATACAATGTAAGATAGCAAAGGCAAAACAAAGGGTGTATGATGACTTGTATGCTTGGTTGGACAGTAAGGAGGGAGGGAATGATCCATACAGGTTGGCGAAACAGAGAGATAAAGATGGATAGGATGTACAACAGGTCTGGGTGATTAAGGATAGAGAGGGGAATGTATTGACAGATACCAGAAGATTGATGGGAAGATGGAAAGATTACTTTGACGAGCTGATGAATGTGGAAAATGAAAGAGAGGCAAGAGTATAAGAGGTGACTATTGTAAACCACAAAGTAGAAGAGATTAGTAAAAGTGAAATGAGGATGACATTGAAGAGGATGAAGACTAGAAAGGCAGTGGGTCCTGATGATATATCTGTGGAGGTGTGGAAGTGTCGAGGAGAGGCAGCGGCAGTTTCTGACTAGATTATTGAACAGGATCTTAGAGAGTGAGAAGATGCCTGAAGAATGGAGAGGAAGTGTGATGGTGCCTATTTTTAAGAATAAGGGGGATGTGCAAAATCGCAGCAACTACAGAGGGAATAAAGTTGATGAGCCATACAATGAAGTTATGGGAAAGAGTAGTGGAAACTAGACTGAGAGCAGAAGTCATCATTTGGGAACAGCAGTATGGCTGCATGCCTAGAAAGAGTAGTACAGATGCAGTATTTGCTTTGAGAATGCAAATAGAGAAGTACAGAAAAGGCCAGAGGGAGCTGCATTGTGTTTTTGTAGATGTAGAAAAAGCATATGACAGGGTGCCAAGAGAGGAGCTCTGGAATTGTATGAGGAAATCTGGAGTGGCAGAGAAGTATATTAGACTGGTGCAGGACATGTATGCTAGCTGTGAGATAGTGGTGCAGTGTGCTGTAGGGGTAACAAAGAAGTTCAAAGTGGAGGATACAGAGAATAGAGTTAGATGGAGAAGGCTGATTTGTTGTGGTGACCCATGAAGGGAAAAGCCCAAAGGAGAAGAAGAAGAAAACAGTAGACTCCCAGAAGTCCCTGCGACAACATGACGACCAATTAAAGCTCTCCAGTTAAATGACCTGTTCTGTTTTTGGCCTGTGTGACTCTGCCTCCCCGTCAGTCTCGGCTCTCGACGCTGGGCGGGGACCTCCCCCTCGTCCTGCCGTCCAAGACGGGGGGCTACTGGATCGACCCCCCCTCCGATGGCACCACCCCCCTGCCCCAGGTCGGCGCCGGACCGTATGAGCTCATGGAGAGGGATGGCGAGGCCACCATCTTCCGGGAGTTCTTCTGCCCGCGGGTTGGTAGAGCATTTGCAACTTGCTTGGGGTGAAATCAGAACACATGAAATTATAAATGAATATTATGGGGTGGCGGATAGGCGTCAATGTTCTCTAGAGCACAACATGGAACTAACTGGAGATCATTAACTCATGCCATTCATCCACTTGTTCACTCATTCATGCATTTCTTACCTCACTTATTTAGTTAGTCTGACTCAGTCGCCCTTCACTCACACAGCAACTTAAGTATTCACTTATTCACTCGCTCACTGATTCATTCAGTCATGCATTTAATCCATTCATTCATTCAGTCATTCATGCATTTCTTACCCCACTTATTTAGTCAGTCTGACTGTCGCTCATCACTCACACAGCAAGTGAATTATTCATTTCTTCCCTCACTCACCCACTAATTTGTCCACTAACTCACTCATTCACTCACCGATTCATTCAGATTCTCACTGTTTCACCTGCTCACCCCTCCATTTAGTCACTCACTGACACTTTCATTCACTCACTCACTCATTCATTTGTTCACTCACTCACTCTGTGTTCCAGTACCATCACTCGTTCACGGCGGTGGATGCGGCTCTGGGCCCGCTGGTTCTGTCCATGTGCTTGGAGGAAGAAGAGAACAGGCTGAGGGTCATTCTGAGGTTCACTTCCTGTTTCTATGCATGTCGCAGCATTCCTAACCTCACCTGCAAAAGACAACAGAGCTAACGACTGAGTGTGTGTGTGTGTGTGTGTGTCTGTGTATGTATGTACATATGTGTGTTTCTCTTTGTGTGTGTGTGTCTATATTTGTATGCAAATGTGTGTCTCTCTTTGTCTATCTCTCTTTGTATGTGTGTCTGTATGTGTATATGTGTCTCTGTGTGTGTGTCTCTCTTTTTGTGTGTGTCTCTCAATGTGTGTGTGTGTTTGTTTATGTATGTGTGTCTGTATCTATGCTTGTCCATATATGTATCTCTTTTTGTGTGTCTTTGTGTACATGTGTGGGTCCTCTGTGTTTGTGTCGATATGTGCATGCATGTTTGTGTGCGGGTCTCTATCTGAGTACGTTGTGTGTGTCTGTATGTATGTGTGTCTATATGACTGACTATGTGTGTGTGTGTGTTTTTGGGTCTATATTTGCATGTGTGTTTTTGTGCGAGTCTCTGACTGCGTCACTCTGTTTGTGTGTGTCTCTGTATGTGTGTGTGTCTCTTTCTCGATATATGACTGTGTGTGTCTATATTTGCATGTGTGTGCAACTATTTACACATCTATGTATGTATACGTGTGTGTGTCTCTCTATTTGTGTGTTTGTTTATGTGTATCTGTGTGCGTGTGTGTCTGAGTCTATCCGTGAATATGTGTGACTGTGTGTGTGTGTTTCTCTCCATTTGTGTGTGTCTGTGAAATTGTGTGTGTGTCTTTGTGTGTGTGTTTGTGTCTGTGAATGTATCCGTCTGTGTCTTTCTCTCTATTTGTGTGTGTCTATGTCTTTCTGTCAAAGTGTGTGTGCGTTTCTCTCTATTTGTGTGTGTCTGCCTTGTTGTGAAAGTGTGTGTCTTTGTGTGTGTGCATGTGTGTGTGTTTGTGTCTTTCTGTGAAAGTGTGTGTTTGTCTCTGTGAATGAGTGTCTCTATTTGTGTGCATCTGTCTCTGTCTCCCCGTGAGTGTGTGTATGTGTGTGTGTTTATGTGTGTATGTATATGTGTGTGTGTGAGTGTGTATGTATGTGATTGTGTGTATGTGTGTGTGCGTGAGTGTGTGTCTATTTGTGTGCATCTGTGAGTGTGTGTTTCCCTGAGTGTGTGTATGTGAGAATGTGCACGTGTGTATGTATGTGAGTGTGTGTGTGTGTGTGTGTGTTTGTATGTGTGTACGTGTATGTGAGTGTGTGTGTGTCTGTATGTATGTGTACGTGTGTGTGTGTATGTGTGTGTGTGTGTGTGTGTGTGTGTGTGTGTGTGTGTGTGTGTCCAGGACGAAGGAGTGCTCCCTGCACTCTACCTTCTCCCTGAGTGTGTTTTCCAGCAGCCCATCCTCAGTAGACCTGGCCAAGGTACGCTTCTGTCTGCTTTCCCATCGCTGTCCTTCTCTTCCGTCCCAGCTGAAGTTCACTCTTGTTCTCCACAGATGGTCTGCAACAGGGTGACCGTCTCCGGGTTTCAGGCCGTCAGTTTCTTCAAGGTAGGAACTCCTTCTCCTCCTCTTTGTATTATTTCTGATGTTCTTCATCTTCTTTTGGTTCTTCTGTCCTTCTTCTGCTCCTCATCCTGGGATCGTCGTGTCCATGTTTTTCCTCTTTGTTGTCTCATTTACGTTGTTGTTGTCCTTCTTCTTTTGGTTCTTCTATTCCTCTCTTCGTCTCTCCTCTCCTCCTTCTTCTTCTTTGTATTATCCATGTTGCCCTTCTTCTTTCTTGTCCTTCATTGTTTTATTCACGCTGTTGTTATTGTTTTTCTTCTTCATCTTTCGGTTCTTCATGTCCTTCTCAATTTTCACCTTGTCCTGTTCTTCTTCAACTGCTTCTGGTTCTTCTTGTCCTCCTTTTCATTCTTGTTTTTCTCCGTGTTGTCCGGTCTCCTTCTTTGTTTTTCTTCTTCTCATAGTGGTAGTTTTTGTTCTTTGTCGTGTTCCTCACCGTCTGCTTTTCCTACCAGGCCCCTGAACTCATCGCGGCGTTCGACGAGCACCGTCTCTCCCCGAATTTCAAATTCGGCGTTCTCTACCAGAAGGAGGGTCAGGTAGACGGTCGGGAGTGTTACTTTTCAGGGGATGTGGCAGCACTTCCTGTCAGCGGCGGCCCCCTTCTTCCTCCCGCAGGTGACCGAAGAGGACATCCTGAGCAACAACCAGGAGAGCGAGGCGTTCAGGGACTTCCTGTCCGTTCTGGGAGAAACGGTTCTGCTGCGTGGATTTGAAGGGTGAAGGTCTCCCGTCGCCGTGACGTTTAAGGGAAATATTTGAGATTTAAAGGTGAATTTTAAGGTGTTTTTGTCTTTCTAACCCCCCTCTCAGGTTCAGGGGGGGTTTGGACGTCAATCACGGCCAGACAGGAAATGAGACCGTCTTCACTTCCTATCGCGGCAGAGAGATCATGTTCCACGTCGCCACCAAGCTGCCGTTCACCGACGGCGACCCCCAGCAGGTCAGCGGCCCCCAACGGCGCCATGACAACCCCGCCCCCACCACCGTCGCTCGCTAACACTGTGTCTTGCAGCTGCAGAGGAAACGTCACGTGGGAAACGACATTGTGGCGCTGGTCTTCCAGGAGGGCCGGACAACGTTTGTCCCCGACGCGATCAAGTCACACTTCCTGCACTGCTTCCTGGTGGTGCGCCAGCTGCGGGGGCCGCGGCCGACGGAGCAACCCTCCTTCCAGGTGGGGGGGGGGTCCCATCTTTATTATGACGATTTAATTTTCTAAATTAATTTTTTTAAATAATTGCCTCCTGTATAATGGGGTCACATCTCTTTTATTGCACTATTTTATTTATTGATTTTGTTAATTTTCATCTAATTGCTGATAATGATTATAAATTATGTTCTCTGATTGTTTCATAATTTGTGCTGATTATTGTTATTAATTCACACATTTTCATAATTCTTAGTTACATTACATTATCATCATCTGATTATCAATATATTAAGACCTTAAAACACTTTATAGCCTTGACTTTGACACTTTATAGTTTTATTTGTATTTCTTATTCTCCCCCCCTTTTTTTACTGTTTATACAGTTTCCTGCTATTATTTATTATTGTTATGTTTTACTTGAAACTCTGGCACAACAATTTCCTTCGGGATAAATAAAGTTGTTCGTATTCTTATTTTTATTCTTATATCGTTATTATCTGTATGACTAGATTATCAAATATTACATCATCATCACTTGTTTTAAGATTTTATTTGATTATTAATATAAATTATCAGAAATATTATTGGCAATCTAAATTATTATTATTATCAATAATAATAATAATAATTCCTTAAAATGTTTAACAAAAACAGAAGAAGTCCACCTGAACAGTGTACTGAAAAAAATACTTTAAAAAAAATCCTCAAATGGGTAAAATAAGAATAAGTAGCTAAATAAGGAATCTGTGAGAAACTGGTGGGAATTTGCACACAAGTCAAAGGTTCCTCAGATCCCACGAGAACAAACAACCTGGAGTCAGACATCCAATAATTATAATAATAGAAATGTTGCTTTGAAACCACTGGGATGACACCCAGGAGCTGATTCTGCCCTGTTTTCCTGGTTGCCAGGTCTCCATCGCAGCCAGAGAAGACGTCCCGCCCTTCGGTCCGGTTCTCCCAAACCCGCCCACCTTCTCCAACGTGAGAGAACCCACCAGAACCCATCCCCCTATCCTCCTCCTCTTCCTCCCCCCCGCCTGATTACTTTCTCCTTTTACCAACCGTTTCTCTATCATCACGGTTTCAATTCTGCCTTAATCCTCAAGCAACTTCCTGAAAATTTCCTGATTCATTCAGGGTATCGTTTGTGTATTTTTATTGTTATTTTATTCATTTTTTTAATTCTATTTTCAATTTAATTTACTTTTTTTTTTTTCCAAATTAAACCCGGATGACTTCTGCTGACCCACTGGTTTTCCTGTTATTACCGCAAGTTAACGCAGATTTCTGAGAAAGTCTTTCTGCTTCCGTCTGCCTCTGCAGCGTTCCGTGCTCCGGGAGTTCCTGCTGACCAAGCTGATCAACGCGGAGATCTCCTGCTACAAGGCCGAGCGCTTCAGCCGGCTGGAGGCAAGTCTGCTCTGACTTTTAATCATTACATTTTCGGCTGGTTTGATGTATTTTCAATTTTATTTTTTTTATTTTTTGGAATAGTTGCTTCCCGAGTGTTGAAGTCATTCATTTTTATATGGCTATTTGGCTAATTTTCTGCCGATTATTTTTACTTATTATTGATCATTTTCTGTGAATTTTTCACAATGAGCGCTGATTGATAATAACAAATTTTATATTAGTAGCAGCAGCAGTAGTAGTAGTAAAAATGTTATACACATTATTTTAATACTAATGACTATAGGATATCATTTTGTTAAATAATATTAATTATCATATTCTACTCAAATGTTGATTGAAAGTATAATTTCTATTAAAATGATTATCATTGGGAGTAGCGGTATTGTTATTAGCATTATGTGTATTAATTACAGTATAATGTTTAATGATATATTCATTCATTTATCATGTCATTCATAGTAAAAATGTTTATTATTCTTAGTACTACTAATAGCTAAGAGTAGGAGTTGGAATAGTAATGGTAGTAGTATTAGTATTATTATTCATTATATCATATACTACTACTACTACTACTACTACTACTAATAATAATAATAATAATAATGATAATAATAATAATGGTTTGATACAATATTTTACAATGCAATTATAAAAAAAAATAGTAATACTATAGTATTGATGATTGAATTATTATTAGCCTTATCATTGATAAAAATGAATATTAAAACTAAAAAAAACAATGATTATAGTAAATAGTGTTGATTACTGAAATATCTGACTATTGGAAGTAATAATTCTAATCATAATTTAAATTTTTATTTTCTAGCTGAGGACCCGCTCCATGCTGCTAGAGAGCCTGCAGGCTGAACTGGCCCTGCGCTCCCAATGCATGACAGGGGATGCCTCCTTGGCCGCCCTCTCCACTTCGGAGAACGCCCGTGGCCCCAGTGAGGGGACCGGAGGCTTCATTGAAAACTTTAAGGTGAATTTTGAGCTACTTACCCATTACAGTCCATGATTTAGTGTCCCTGAGGGACTTTTTTCTGATCGTCAGAGGGCCATCAGGGTCAGGAGCCACTCCTTCGAGACCCCGGGTCCCCCGAGGAGGAGTGGCGGAGTCCCCTTGCAGAAAACGAAGGTGAGCGTTCGCGGAATAACCTTACAAAATATAACACTGAAATTATATTAACCGAGTTTGTGTTAGACAAAAAATCCAGGAAAAAAATCAACAAAGAAACAATTGTTTTTTTTCCAAAATAAAACCTTTTTAATAAAATGGTTAATATTATATAAGGATGTTGATTGCATCCCCTAGCGGCAGCCCCCAGTAATGCATGATGTTTTCAATGGAGAATTATGTCCATTATATTAATATTTATATGTACAAGCTAGAAATTTGATAGTCCACTCATATGAGAACATTCCTGTTGAAAACTGAATGAAAAAGTGTATTTTATTCATCTCTGTGCAAATTCTGAAATAATTTTAACTGCGGAAAATTAACATTTAATACTAAATATGTAATTTTTTTACATTTCAGGCGGAGAGAGATGGGGAAAGGTGAGAATAAAGTGAAAAAACATTTCGTATACAGTCCGAGTTCCTGACATGGGTCTTGCATTGCAGCGACAGGTCCCCAGGGGCCACCGGGGCCCCTGCCGAAGCTCTGGTCCCAGCAGAATCCGGAGACCCGGCCAGTCCTGAGGGGGAACCATAGACGGCTGAGAACCACTCTTTATACCTAGATAGATGGAGAATCTTAGCCTCGGACGTCTCCAGGAGACGAGTGTTCTAGTGCGGCCGGCGTTTCCAGGGCGTTCCGCCCGCAGGAGGTTCCCAGCAGGGCCCCGGCATCGAGGAACTGGAAACCGCAAGAGACCTTCTCAGGTTCACCTGGTCTTGGACATTGATCAGATGGAGCTGGAGAAGGTAAACCAGGGAGAAAATCCCTGAAAAACAAAACAACAACATTCGCAAAACAGTGAAAATATTGGAGAAATTCCCTTCAAAATAATACCATAAAAAACACTGCATGTTCTGGATCACGAAATTTAAAAATGGCACTTGCGTCATGAAATTTCATAAGTTAATGAGCGAGACAGTCGAGCCCAATGTTTGTTCTGTGGGTTCTGTGTTCACCGACCGACATGTGAGGTGTTTGTTATGCTGTCATAACAGTGATATTACAGAGAAATTCAAACCTGCATCCTTGTTTCTGCAAAATGCATATATATAAAACACAAAGATGACAAGAGAGGCTGAAAGGCGGGCAAAAGGAAACCCCCAAGTGGTAAAGTCTGGAAGTGCTTCAGTGACAGGAGTCAGAGGATGTAGGAAATAAAATGTGTATTTGAAGAAGATTGCAATTGTTGTTTTTCATTTTATTTGATTTGATTTATTGATGTAAAGAAAAACTGATTCCAGACACATTGCTGGTTTCCATCTGTGGTGCCATGGAAACCAAAATGGGGAGGAGTATAAACAACATTTCATCACATGCATGAACCAAGCGGTACATGACATCACACTGCTTCAGCCCAATTCATCTACACACTACGGTAACAGCCATGAATTCATCTATTCATTCACTAAACACTAAATCCATCCATCCACTGACTAAAACATTGGATTCATTGATACACTGTCTACAACATTATCTTCATCCATACATTAAATGAAACCTTCATGAATACAGTAATTGATGAGGAAATTTTAATTCATTCATGCATTGACTGAAACATCAAACTCATCCATACATTGACTCAAATATTAAATGTATCAACATATTAAATAAAACATAAATTCAGCCAGTCAA
The DNA here is from genome assembly GCF_037954325.1 of Fistularia commersonii. NCBI lineage: Eukaryota > Metazoa > Chordata > Actinopteri > Syngnathiformes > Fistulariidae > Fistularia > Fistularia commersonii. The sequence continues at coordinate 18,914,756 of NC_141294.1, read as the reverse complement.
TGACTGAACGACTGTATCCATCCATTCTTCGTTGATTAAAGTATCAATCCAGACATTGACGAACATGTTGAGAAAAGCAAAGGCGAACAGGGGATACACTGGATAGGGAGTGAATTTTTTTTTTTTTTTTGCATTTCTCTGCGCAGATCACTCCAAAGCTCTCCTGCTAGTTGGTTTAGCTCGCTGCTGCTAATCGGTATGTTTACAAACAGTCGTCCGGGAAACGTCCGGCTTCCGGAAGCTGCAGTGTTACTTCCGTTCCGGCAGGAGGCGGCTATTGGAGGCTGCGTATCAAAACAATCACAACAACAAACAAAGAAGAGCAGCGGCCGCCGTCGCGTTCTGTCAAAAGAATTTGAGCAGGTACTCATAATTTCGTGGTATTTTTTACATTTATTTTACGTTGCTTTTCGAATCGTAAGCCAACGTAAGAACCAAGCGAAAAAAACAACACGAAACTTTAAACCAATTAGCTTAGCAGCCTCTAAAGAAAACATTTCGCTAAAGCATATAGTGTATTACGCACAAAAGTTTAACCGTTTTAAAATCTGGAAGTAACCACACATTGTGTCCGCTTTCCACTTGTTGCGTCTTGTTCATCCCGCCCATCTTCAAATTACTTTTTTCACCTTACTTTGTTTTTAATCGTCAAGTTCACGCTTTTATAACCTACGTTCACGTCCTTTAAAAATAAGCTTCCGCCCAAACCGGAAGCGCTTTAAACTAAGCTTAGAAAAAAAACAAACACTATTATACGTTGAAGTCAGCGACGCTAACTACCCGTTCGGGTCCATCCATCGCGAACTCTTTGTAACATACTGAACCGTAAACAGCAGTAACCGTCGCGCAAAAAAAATAATAAGAAAAAAGATAAACAAATCACGCGGTTCGCAGACGGTTGACCTCTCACCCAGTGAGCGGCGGGTCACTTTCCTGCACAGATCAGAAGATGTCCTCCAGGAAGGTGGTGGAGTTGTTCTACGATGTGGTCTCTCCTTATTCCTGGCTTGCCTTCGAGGTTCGTGCTGGGTTTGGTTTTCCCCTCTTGTGTTTACCATTAAGTCAAACATTCAAGCTAACACCTCCTTACCCGGGTTCTGGTCTGTAGGTGATGTGTCGTTACAGGAATGTGTGGAACATTGACCTCCAGCTGCGGCCCGCTTTCCTCGGTGGGGTCATGGCCGGATCCGGTAGGCATCTTCGGGAAGTCGGACCCCTATGGCCTGCTGGTGGAAACCACTAATGTCCAGTCTGATTTTTTTTTTATCAACACGGCGCCACAGTCGCAACCCAGCTGTCCCATGACACATACGGCGTAGAGCAGGCCTGGACCAAATAATCAGAAAAAAGTTGAAACAGAAAGCCATTATTGACCCCCGCCATGAGCGCCATGAGAGAAAAACTACTTTTTGCCGATGCAGAAACCTCAAACAGATCCAGCTCAACGCTGGCGGCCTTCTGTCTCGACCGGTTGGAGTCAGAAAGCGAGATCATGCTAGTAGCGCTAACAGTTACATGCTAACAGCTGCGTTCTACAATAATAGCTTTGATATTAGGAAAATAAGTAACAGCGGCGCTGCAGCAAATCAAACCCTGGGAACCTGAGAGAAGAGGTTGCTATCATGAATTGATGAAAGAACACGAGAGCAGAAAGGATAGGAAGAGTGAACTCATGGGATATCCCCAAGCACAGGAAGCCCACTATATAACTAGGGGGTTAGCATAGCGCTAACTATAAGTTCCATCAGCCCCTATTCGTAAACAAAGAGTGGGTGTCCTCCCTGTCCCGTTGAGATCGAAAGATGGTTCCCACAGAAGAGGAGCTCGCGCACCAAAGGCTCACAAGTAGCCCTGAGGCCTGCGGTCAGGTTCGAAGGTGAGTAGAGGGATTTTAAATTCCTTCTGACCCCACAGGGAACAAGCCCCCCGGCCTGGTTCCCAACAAGTTCCTGTACATGACGGAGGACCTGCGGCGGCTGGCCCAGTACTTCGACGTCCCGCTGAGGGCGCCCTCGGACCCCTTTGATGCCATGTTTAAAAAAGGTGCGGTGCTGTAAACTGTCACGTATGTAAAAAGGGGGACGAGTCGGGAGCCTACAGAGATAAATGCATCAAAGCAAAGGGGTGGTCAAACCTGCAGGGGAACCACAGGGAGTGAAACAAGACTTAAAAAAAAATGCAATCGCAACTTTTCGTAAATGACAGAATTATGATTATTTAACTTGATAAATAAATTCAAATTCCATTTAACGTGCCCAAAAATATTGAATTGAATGTAGATAATTGAGAAACGGTGCAAACGTTGGCCAGATGCTATTATTGTAACAGTAATTCAAGCTAGCGGAACAGAATTAGGTGATGATCCCGAATTCACACAGTGAATTGACCTGGGAAGGATTCAGCAGTGGACACGCGCACACACACACACACACAAACACACACACACATGTGCTCCACGTAGTCCACTGTGCACACAGACGTTAGCTAGCTTAGGGGGTAAGGGAGGAGAAACCCACTCTGCTGTCACCAACATCAGATAGAACTCATTTCAATCATATATTATACTACATACATAATATATACCAAATATATACAATATATACTTATGTCAATCAAATATACTAAATACACAATATATACTAAATACAAAATGAATACTCATTTCAATCATATTTGTTTTGACCCTCCTCCCAAATCTGGCTACTCTGTTTGTGTGTGTGTGTTCCCTCCTGAATCCACTTAAACCAGCTGATTCTTTTTTTGTGAGCCATGACATCACCAGATCTCCAAGTGATTTCATCTTAATTTCAATATTTCCCTGCATTTTTTTTAATTTACCCTCCCGCTCAGGCTCGCTGTCCGCCATGCGCTTTGTGACGGCGGTGCAGGAGCGCGAGGCCGGCGGTTCCCAAAAGGTGGAGCGTGTTTCCCGGGAACTCTGGCGGAGGATCTGGAGCAAGGACAAGGACATCACGGAGCTGGCGTCGTTGTCCGAGGTACCGCGTGATTGGGGGGGGGCGGAGTCACGCCATCTGGAGCGGCGCCTACAAACCCCGGGCACTCTTGTATTTCAAACCAGGCGGCGACGAAGGCGGGGCTTAGTGGCGCAGAGATCGAAGACCTCAACCGGCTGAGCTCCTCCCAGCACATCAAGGAGAAGTTGAAAAAAACCACGCAGGAGGCTCTGGATCACGGGGTCGGTGTGGATCTCGCCACCGCCGCCATGTTCGGCAGCGAGCGGTCTCGGTTCTGAACGCTCCGCTTCCCCCTCCAGGCCTTCGGCTTCCCCCTCATGCTGTGCCACCTGGACGGAAAAGCCCAGATGTTCTTCGGCTCTGACAGATTCGAGCTGATGGCCCACTCCATGGGTAAGGCCCGGGCCCACCTTCAACCCCAGAACTTTAATGAAAAAACTGATGATAAAAAAAGCAGAAATAAACTACTTGTAAACAACCCGAAGTTATTTAAAAAAAATTTGCTTTGAGGTTAAATTAGTGGAACATGAAAACCAAATGAAAGAGAAAAAAAACATTGATATTTTAATATAAATTATTTGAAAGGTTTTGTGTCCCCACCTCCTCTCCAGGAGAGACATGGCGCGGACCCCAGCCCAACCAAGCGGCAGCCAGACTGTGACGCGGACAGCTGCCGTCTTACAGGGTTGCTGTGACCGCTCCAATCCCCTGCTTTGACTTTTGATTTTTCTGGCGGGTTAGAGTGTAATTACAGAGTAATAACAGTGTAATAACAGTGTAACTGTAATGGCCATTACCTGCTGGCCCGCTGAATGAGCTGCGATCAAACATTGATTATGGACCCATGGGATTATAATCCAATCGGTAACAGTTGATTAATAAACACAAACTGATCGATTATTGTGTGTGTGTGTGTGTGTGTGTGTCATGACTAGAGTAGTGTGCACTCACTAATCCTATCAGTGTTTATGTGTGCGAGCGTTTTGGGATCTGACTGTGTGTATTTTGCTTGAGTGTGATTGTGTATGTGTGTATGTATTTCAGTGTTCGGAAGTATTTGTGTTTAAGTGTGTGCATGTGCAGGTGCTAATGTGTTTGTCGGTGCATTTGAGCTATGTGTGTTAATTTTTAATATGTATGTGTCTGGTTTTGAGAATGTGTGTGTGTATGGGGTTACTCAGTAGTGTGTGAGTGTGAGTGTGTGTGTGTGTGTGTCCAGATGGGTGGAAGGTGTGTGTCTGACTGCACATGGGGGGCATAACAACATGAATGAATGTGTATTTCTTTTGCGTATGTGTACAAGAGATGTGTGTGTGTATCTGTATGGGTAATAAGTGTGTGTACCTATTCAGGGGGAGGGGTTCTCACTATGTGTGTATACCGGAACGTTAGTGTATGTGTATGTTTTTTATGTATTTGTGATTGTTGGTGTTGTGATGGAGAGTGTGTTCATTTCTATGTGTACGTGTGTGTGTGTGCGCGTGTATGGGGGTTTCTTGCTGTGTGTTTGTGCTTGTCGGTGGCGTGGTTGAGAGTGTGTTTATATTTCTAAGTGCAAATGTGTGTTTATGGGTGCTAGGTGTGTGTGTGTGGGCTTGGGATGTGCATAATGGAACATTAGAGTGTGTGTATGTGTCCGCTTGTGTGTTTACGCGATATTCTTATAATGTGTTTGTGATGGTGGGATTAAGTTCTGGAGTGTGTGTGTATATTTCTATGTTTACATGTGTGTACGGGTGGGTGTGTGTGTGTGTGTGTGCGTGCGCGTGCGGAAGATTCTTGCTATGTTTGTGATTGCTTGTGTTGTGGTCTAAAGTGTATATTTCTGTGTGTGTGTGTATAGTGCTAGGTGTGTGTGACTGATAACAGATGATTAGTGTGTGTGTGTGTGTGTGTGTGTGTGTGTGTGTGTGTGTGTGTGTGTGTGTGCGTGCGTGCGTGCGTGCGTTTATGACTGAATGTGTGTCCATGTTTCTTTATATAATGTGCTGGGTGTGTGTCGGTCACTTGGGTCATAAATTGCGTCCAAAGTTGAGTCTCCTGCAGCGACGCGTCGTAAAAATGGCAGCGAGAAAAAAATAGATCAAATTAAAAAAAAAAAAAAGGAATAACAATCCGGGCCGACGGGTTTCAGAACAAAAGAATGAAAAATAAAAAAAGAAGATGCTGTTAGACCAGTTTCCTCGGGACAAAGAGGACAACAAAAGGTCGTGTGTAGAAGAGACAACGCCCGCTGACAGGAAGACACAGGAAATGGATTAAAAAAAAATTGTTAAAATAAAAGGAGGGTGAGAAGATTCCGCAGAACGCGGAAAAAAGTTGGAAATGCAGAAAAGAATTTCAAAATAATAGTCTTTGGAATCTTTTCACTGCGATGAGCAGAGGGTTCACACTGAAAATGTCTGAAATTTATCTCGATTTTCAGTCGAAAAAGTTGACAAATTAGCAGAAAAATTTGAAAAATGTTTCATAATTAATCATAAGAAAGGTTTATAATTGAAAAGATGTGAAATTAATAATAATATTAGTATTAACAATAATATGTGTTATGTTATGTCAAATTACTTATAATAATAATAATAATAATAATAATAATTAAATGTTAAAAAGTAAAAAATAGATAAAAATGATCAGAGGGTGAAAAAAAAATCATAAAAATTAAGAGATTGTTTTTTTTAAGTGAGTTGTTTACAACTTGCATGTGAACAATGATGTCAGGCACAGCGGAAAAAAATTCTGAGAAATGATCAGGTGTTGCTGAGATGAGCAGGAAGTTAAAATTAAAGCACGTCTGAAATTTAGACCCAAATTTTCATTAGAACAAGTTGAGGAATTCTTTTTTTTCACATAATTATTTTATAAATTTGTTTGAACAATGAGAGAAATGAAAATATTAAAAAGGCTAAAAAAATAATAAGAAAAAAGGAGGTGGTGTGTGTGTGTGTGTGTGTGTGTGTGTGTGTGTGTGTGGCGGCGGAGGTGCGGGCCAGGAGGGGGGTGTTAGGCACAACAGACACAAAGAGAACTTTTCAAAATAAAGGTCCTGAGAATTGATAAGGCGTCACGGAGACGAAAATGAATTAAAAATTAAAGCATGTCTGCAATTTTCCCCATATTTTCATTGGAAAAAGTTAAAAAAATTAGTGGAAAATTTGGATCTTTTTAAGCCAAAAGTATTTATTACAAAGAGTTGATAAATTAGAGATTTTTTTTATATTAAAAAAAAAAATGTTTGAACGAACGAAAGAAAAAAGGACCAAAAGGCTCAAAAGAAATTAAGAAAAATTAAGAGAAAAATAATAAAAAAAAGAGACTTCGTGTGTGAATGATGACAGAGCTGCTTTAAAAGGTGTAGCTGTGTGTCTATGTGTGTGTGAGGGTAAAGGTGTGGCCCAGGAGGGGGCGGAGCCAGGGACAGCGGGGGATGAGGAGCGAGCGACGGCGGACAAGACACATTAGGAGCTCCTCCTCCTCCTCCTCCTCCATGACGCCTCGGCTGGAGGACGAGGAGAGCTGCCGGGAATGAGGACGGCGTAGCGAGGGACTTCCTGCCGCTGCTCCAGGAACACACACAGAGGTAAGACTACTGCCGCCGCCGCCGCCGCCACCCTGCAGTGTATACAAGTGCTCGCTGAAAGTGTGTGTGTGTATGTGTATGTAAAGTGTGTGCTATGAGAGGTTGCCGGTCAATGCTGCTTTACTGCAATTCAATTCCGGCTTGGCGTGTATGTGCGTGTGTGTGTGTATGCGTGTGGGTGTGTATGTGTGTGTGTGTGTGTGACAAGCTAGAAAAGCAGAGGGACAGGTTTGCTGGTGATCATGTGACCCGATCCCTCCCTCGTTCTCTCCTCTGTTGAGCTTCTCGATGTAAACACAGACACACACACACACACACACACACACACACACACACACACACACACACACACACACACACACACCTAGGCATGCGTTTATGAGCACAGGTTCACCCGGAAATTTGAACTGGAAGGACAAAAGTTAAGAAAAAGAAATAAATAAAAATAGGAGAAGATGCCAGGCTGAGACTCGAGACGTCTCAGTGACACGTTTCAGGTGATGTCTGTGTGTATATGTGTGTGTGTGGGTGTGTGTGTGTGTGTGTGTGTGTGTGTGTGCGTGTATGTGTGTATGTGTGTTTGCGATGACGTCGACAGTCTGATAAAAATCATCTGGGAAAAAACTTCCCGCAGCTAGACAACCTGAAAATCAGGAACGGCAGCTAAAAATAAACCCTCGAAATCATCCAAGAAAAAAAAAGGTCCCTTATGAAAAAAAAAAAAAGACCCAAACCTTTTAATCAGAAAATTAAAAGGGTTTTACAAAATACCAAATCTACCTGTTTTAACTAGTGGTTTAAGCCTTCCCCCCCCAGGAAACTAACCAGCAAACTCAAAACTGGTCTGCCCCGTCCCGGCGTGAAGTTTCCTGTTCCCCTGGTTTCTGACTTTCAGGAACCTTTCGGATGCCGAATCCTGATCACAAGGTTAAAAAACATTAAAATCAAAAAGTAAATTTAAAATGATTGAAATCAGTTTTGAAAAGAATCTCTTTAAATCCCCTTAAATGTAAAAAAACAGCTTAAAATGATCAAAATCAGCTTTTAAAAAATCTCTTAAAATCCCCTAAATCTAAAATGACCTTAAAATAATCAGAATTATTTTTGAAAAAAATCTCTTAAAACTTTTTCTTGATTCTAATGAAGTTTTAATCACAATCACCTTTAAAAAATGTCTCTAAATTCCCCAACACATAAACACGCACCTTGAAATGATTAAAATCACCTTCTACAAAATATCTCAAAATTCTCTTAAATGAAAAAAAATTTTTTCAAAATGATCATCATCAACATAAAACAACACTTAAAATACCAATAAATACAAAAAAAAAAAAAAAAGACCTCAAAAAAGATCACCTTTGAAAAAAAACACTCTTAGAATCCCCTTCTAAAAAAGGAGAAACAGAACTCTACATAATAAGAAAAAAATATTTGCCTTCTTCTAAATCCATCTGATCGCCGCTAATCTGGGCTGGATGTGTGTTTGGAGGGTGGTTCCAGCAAAGGGGAACACCCAGGTGTGTACGTGTGTTGTTGTATTTAACCTTCTCACCCACATCTGGCTTCTTTTCCTGTAATCCCTAGGATGTCGTCGCCGTCCGACGCCCTCTGCCAGCACGGCGACACCCTCTGCGGTGAGTTGGCCCCGCCTCCGTTGCCGCGGCGCGCTCCTCTGTATCCGGGTCGTGACGTTGCTCCCCCTCTTCCCCGTCAGAGATCCGGGTTTACGAGCAGGAGGTGATCGTGGTCCCCACCCTGCTGCTCGCCAGCTTCCTGGTCACCCTGGTCTTCATCCTCCTGCTCCGGTTCTGCCCCGAGAGGGTCGACCGCATCCGCCCGCAGGCCATCAAGGCCGGCGACAGGAGGACGCTGCACGGCATCGACGGTGAGGAGCCTTTTCAACCGCCCGACTGCTTTTATTTGGGAAAAAAACAACAACTTATATCTAAGATCGTGTTTATGGGTGAGCTCTGATGATGTTTACAATCACACTCAACTTTGTCAAGTCCCCCCCAAAATCGCCCGAGAATCCAGATAATAAAATCACCCGCATGTCCAGCAAAGTCAGAAATTTAAATCTAGCATGATCCCTTTAATTTACACCCTTATCCCTTGGAATTAACCCGAAATGCAGCAGTATCCATCAGTGTCACCTTCAAATCCAGCAGAATCCCCCTCCAATCCAGCGCAATCTCTTGAAATTACACTTAAATCCAGCAATACCCCATAAAATCAACTGTAAATATAGCAAAATCCCTTAATATCACCCTAAAATTCAACAAAATCCCTTAATCCAGCAACAAAACCACTTTGATAACCTAAAATCTAGCAAAAAACCCTTAATATAACCCTCAGATAGAGCGAAATCCATTCCTATCTTCCAGAATCTCTTAAAGTCACCAATAAATCCAGCTATATCCCCCAAAGTAAGGCCAAATGCAGCAAAATTCCTTAAAATCAGCCTCAGATCAGCATAATTTCCAAAATCAACCAAAAAATCAAAACCCCTTACAATAACCTTTAAATCCAGGTTAAAAAAAATCAGTGTTAAAGCTAGAAAGAACCCTAAGAATCAACCTTCAATCCAGCGAAACCCCTTAAAATCACCACTTAATCCCAAAATCACCATTAAATACAAATCTAAGTAAAAAAAGAAGCTGCTTCTAATTAACAATATAAATAATTATTTTATTAATGGCTATTTTTTTCCTTATTTAATCAATTCTTTTCTGACAATTTTTGTTTTTTTTTCTGCTGACTTTTATGTCCAAAAACTTGAGATTTAAAAAAGTAAAACAAAAAACTGCATCTAAGAAACACTTTAAAGAATTATACCATTTATTTTTAATTTTTTTCTGATTATTTTTTTGTCTGCTGAACTTCATGTCTGAAAATGTTATCTTGAGATTAAAAAAAAAACAAAAAACAACCTCTCATAAACGTTTTAAAGATTTATTTTATTAACTGCTTATTTTTCCAGATTTAATCAATTCTTTTTGCAGAATTTAGTTATTCTGCTGAATTTTACCTCCAAAAATGTAATCTTGGGATCTAAAAAAAAAAGAAAAAACATCAAATCTAAATAAACAATTTATAAAGAATTGTATCATTTACTGTACATTTTCCAATGTATTTATTAATTAATTAAATTCATGAAATAAATGTATCAATTTATTTTTTTTCTACCGAATTTTCTTTATTTGCGCTGAATTTTACATCCAAAAACATCAACTTGAGATTAAATAAATAAATGAATAAATAAATGGATTGATAGATAAATATTGAGATTAAATAAATAAATAAATAAATAAATAGATGAATAGATGTATAAATATAGAGAAAAAAAAAAATCTTACTCTAGTTTTGGCTCTGAGAACTCTGAAAACCTCTCCTCCCTGCTCCTCAGCACCGCCCGGCATCAACGTACTCGAGCATGAGAGCATCGCCCTGGAGATGTCCAACACCTACTCCACCTTCCACCCCCCGACCGACTACGCCTCCAAGAAGTTCCCGCTGCCGTCGGCCGCCGTCGCCAGCCCCGGCCCCCTGTTGACGCCCAGCTTCACCCCGGTAGTTCAGCCACGAGAGCTTCCGTCCCAGCGGCTCCCCGAGTCCTTCAACCTGGTGACCCCGCTCAACACCACCTTCTCGCTTCGTTCCGACGACGCCGTGTCGCTGCACCGGGCCCGGATGGAGAACCGCAACGTGGTGCTGCGGGTGCTGAAAGGTGAGGGGGCGTGTTTTAAAAGGAAGTAGCCGTGGCCTACGGGAGCTAACTTCCGTTTTTCTTTTGTTTTCTCCAGACTCCACCGATGTGGTGGAGAAGCACAACTTTCTGGGTTTTGCACGTTTCCTGGCCCAGCTGGGGCCCCACCCCTTCCTGCCGGAGCTGCTGGGGGTAGTGTCCCTCCGGGCGCCGCTGGTCACCGTGGTGGAGGAGCTGGAGAACCGCGACCTGCTCAGCTTCCTGTGGCGCTGCAGGCAGGTGGGGGCTCGCCGATTTCGAGTCTTTTTTTCAAAAAAAAAAAAAAGATCCGGGCAAACGGTGTTTCTGTCTTCCAGAAACCGTCAGAGCCGGCGTGTGAAATGACGGAGAGGAGGATCTTCACTATGGCGAAGCACGTGGCGTCGGCGCTGGTCAGTATCAGCAAACCGTCCAATCAGAGGCCGGAGATCCAAAAGGATTCCCTCTTTAATCTGTTAATTTATCTTATAACATTTTTTTTTTTTTAATCCAGTGCGTGTTGGTGTGAACAGTTGGATGTCACACTTGAATATTAAATAAAAATTAAAAAAAAACTGAAATAATCATAAATAAAATGAAAAAAAATGTTGACAACTAAAATCTGGTATTTGATAGAAATTTAGGATGGCATAATCAAAATTAAGATTATTTAACTGTCGATAAAGTTTATGCTGCTCACAGGATGTGAGAGGGGCAGCCCATCACAGGTGATGTTGCAAAAAAGGCGGGGCTTAATCGACTTCCCCTCCCTTATTTGTTCATTAAAAAATATTTAAAAAAAAAAAATAAAAAAAATAAAAAAAAATAAATCCTGCACCTGTTGGTTTGAAAGGTTAGAGGTCACATTTTAATGTGAAATAAAACAAAATAAAATACTCCAAAAATCTAAGACAAAAAAAAACCAGCCAATTGCAGGTAATCTTGGGCAGGAGGCGGGGCTTAATCCAGACAGGTCACCTGTCAATCACAGACAGACGTTAAAAACAGGAAGACAGAAAAGCTTTCTGCTGACATTACTGCCCTGATGCCAGAATCTCCTGGCGTGTTCGTTTCCGTGACGACACCGTCTGTCCGTCCAATCAGGAGTTCCTACATGCCAAAGGCCTGATCCACGGGAACGTGCGCGCGCGGAATGTGCTCGTGAGTGGGGAACTGACGGCCAAGCTGTGGGGGCTGCACGGCGTCTACACCAGGAAGGAGGGCGGCGGCGGGGACGACGCCAGCAGGAAGAAGTGGATGGCGCCCGAGATCCTGGCGCGCCAGGCGGGGGGGCCCAGCAGCGACATGTGAGTGGACATCTGCACGTCTCCATTAAGGATTCATTCTGAGGGAAATGACTGGATTTTATGGATTTTGCTGCATTTAAGGGGGATTTCGAGGGATTTTTTATTGAATTAATGATTTGGATTGGATTGGATTCAGCTGTATTTAAAGGTTATTTAACAGAATTTGCTGCATCTAACAGCAAATGAAAGTGATTTTGCATCATTTGAGGGCGATATTAACCCTCATATTATGTTAAGGGTCAATTTGACCCATTGGGTCAATTGTTGAAATGGGTCAAATTGACCCTTAACATAATATGAGGGATAAGGGATTTTACTATATTTAAGGTTGATTCTAAGGGGTACGGCTGGATTTCAGGGATTCTGTTATTTCATAAAGGGATTTTACTATATTCTAAAGGCCTTGTTGGATTTAAGGAACATTTTCAGGGATTGGATTTGAGGGTGATTTTAAGAGTTCTGGCTGTATTTAGGATAATTCTATAGGGTTTTGCTGGATATAAGTTTTTTTAAGGGTAATTTTGAAGGAATTATTTTAGATTTGAGGGTGACTACTGGGTTTGAGGGTGACATTCAGGGATTTCGCTATATTTAAGGTTATATATATCATATCACTATATTTAAGAGATGTGGCTGTATTTAAGGGTGATTTTAAACGATTTTATAGTATATGAGGTTGATTCCAAGGGATATTGTTGGATTTAAGTGTGTATAATAGGGATTATACATGATCTAAGGGCAGTGTTTCGGAGATTTCGAGCGCTAAACATTTGTTATGTCTCCTTCCAGCTGGTCGTTTGGCGTCCTGCTCTATGAGATGGCCACGCTAGGTAAGTTGCGCTCTCACAACACGCGATGCTAACCCAAAAAATCTTATGAGGTTGTTGATAACGCGCCCCGACACCTTCTGTTGCAGGCGACGCGCCGTACGCCGAGATCCCCGTCAACGAGCTGCTGCAGTTCCACCAGCGGGGGAAGAGTCTGAAGAAACCGCCGGCGTGCTCCGCTGCCCTGTGAGTCCTCCACCGACAGCGCGCTCATTCATTGGTCTAAACAGCCACTGACCCGCCTCCTTCCCCCTCCCAGACACGCCCTCATCAAGGCTTGCTGCCAGTGGAAGGACCAGGACCGGCCCACGATGGTGAAGCTCGGCCAGAAACTGATGGCGGGGGAGAAGGGGGCGTCGGACCGCGTGCTGACGGCCCCCGAACCAATCAGCATAGAGCGCTACCTGAAGGAGGCCGGATACGGGGACAACAACAGCTACACTGTGTTTTGATGTGGAGTGCAGAGGACGGCCACCGCCGTTTCTGGGATCAAACTGTTACTGAAGGAAAGGGTTTTAGTGAATTTAAATGAAGACCGTGAGCTTGATGCTGGGCCTTAGCCCCGCCCCCTGTGTGCCCTGCTTTCTTTTAAAAGTCCAGGTAGGGTCAGAGGTCGTGACTGGTCACCTCTCAGCAAGATGGTTACTGGATCTGACTGGGAAACACCATAAACTGCTCAATATGTGAATATGAAGTGTGTGGATGAATGACTGAATGTTGTATATCTCTAAAATGATACATGGTTGTATCTCTATATCATGCGTGAATGAGAGGGTGAATGGTTGCATGACCTATGAGTGACAGTGAAATCGTATGTCTCGATGGTCAATGGTTATACGTCTATATATGGCACTTAAAAGGGGGGGCGAATGGTTGTTTGTCGCCATGAAATACAGTAATTTCCGGACTTTTTTCACTTAAACAACAATGCGGCTAATATATGAATTTTGGGGAGGGGGGGCTAACGAGCTGCACCCCGTTAAAAAATGTATCCTCGTCACACGTCATGATGAACTGACCGGGAAATTCTGAGTCCGTTCGACTGCGACACCGAAGAAGACGACTTTGACGGTTTTAGAGCGCAGGAGGAAGACCAAGATAGCGATCGGCTAGCCGGTGCGGCTTATATAGAGGTGCGCTAAATAGTCTGGAAATTACTGTATATGAATGAATGAGCGAATGTTAAATCTATCTATCTGATGTGTGAATGAATGAATGGTTGTATTTAACTAGATTACATGTGAATGAGAGAGTGAATGGTCGCATGTGACCTGTGAATCAGGGTGAATCCTATTTTTCAATGCGGTATGTGAATGAATGAATGAACGAATGAATGGTTGTATGTCTCTATTGGTGGTCCAGCCTGAGCCCAGCCAATCACAGCTGGGACAGGCTGTGACCCGGCGTGCAGGATAAGTGGCATAGATAAAGAATGAATGAGTGAATTAAGAATGAAGAACAGGGAACTTTCTACCAATTGGTTTTCTTTCACATTCTGTCAGGGGCATCTTTGTCTGGACTATTTTAAAGATTTTGTTGATAGATATTTATTTACTCTTGTATTTAAATGTTAATTAACCACGCACCTCTGGTTGGAAACCTGTCTAAGAAAATGAAGGGGGGGAGTTTCTCCAGTCCGATCTGCAGGATCGAACGTCTAATGATTGAGGTGTTTTCTTTTGGTATAGCTGAATGACAAGTGATTGCATTGTTACACACCAGAAAGATCCGACTGTTTACATTTACAGTAAATAAATAGTGAATGATAAAATAAAAACCCTCGAGGATTTGACTTTCCTTTTTTTTTTTTTTTTCACATATGTAAAACAACATTTACGCTCGAAAAGGAAACAAAAAGATTGTAGTAGAAAATGGAAAACATACAAACTTTATTTAATAAAACAAAAAGGAGCTATTTTAAAAAAGTCCAGACCGAGACTGACTGGAGGCTGTGTGATCAAAAAAAAAAAAGAAAAATGACAGGAGGAAAAAAAAAATGAAATAAAAAGGGCTAAATTAGGGGAAATATTTCGTGCAGCTGAAGTTAAAGCACCGTTCGAAGAGAAGGCAGTGACCTGCGCCACACAGACCGGTCAGCATTGAGTAAAAACAAAGTGCAAAAACATCTGAAAATTGTAATTTTAAAGGTAAAAAAATACTCCCAGGCTTGAAAACAAAACATTAAACTATTTTTTTTAATCTCAACCTTAAAGGGATGGCACTTCGTTTCATAACTAGAAAAAAAAAAGGCACATCTAACGTCCCTCAATCAACGTTCGAGGAAGGAACGTTCAGTGATGTGTCTGCCAGCATGTCAGATGGTTCCCCAAAAAAATAAAAATGAAAAATAAAAAGAAGTCCCAATAAAAGCCAGTCTTAGTTAAAAAACAAAAAAAACAAAAATGGGCGCCGTTCACTCACGCAGGCTGTTGATAGAGGCGCAGATCTTCAGAGCCGGGCCCAGCTTGATGTTCATGGTGGAGATGAGGTGGTCCTCCCGCAGCAGCAGCAGCGCCTGTCCGTCTATTTCCTGCGACAGGAAGTGGGCGGCCAGCTCCTCGCAGCCTGGCAGGGGAGGGGAGGGAGGACACGTGTGATTGGCCGATGGCAAAACCCGCAAACGTAACACTGGCCTCCTTGTGGCGTCAACATAAAGACGGCTGTGTCGTGACTGGCCGGCCGTGAATGCGACTGACAGACAAGAGGACTGACTGACCTTGTAGCGATGAGATGAACCTGCACACCTCCTCCACGCTCCACTGGGCCGGGGTCGCCGACAGGAAGTGAGCGCCCTCCACGGGCGGGCTGTGCGACGGGGGCGCTGCGCGCTCGGCCCTGGAGCAGGAGTGCGAGGAGGTGGGAGAGAGCGAGGGGGAGTCTTCGTCCTCGTCCTCCTCCTCTTCCTCTTCACCGTCGCTAGACGCTTCTTCGGAGCGGCTGGATTCGGAGTGACACTGAACACGTGGAGGGAGAAAAAGCATTGGAAAATCTGCTACAAGAGTCCAAGCAAAGTCAGCTTTATTGTCAATTTCTCCACATGTACCGGACGTAAAGCGGAATCGAAAAGACTTTTCACACGATCTCAAGGTGACATGAAATGATAGAAATAGAGTGCAAATTAAACAGTGATACAAACTGGTGGAGAGGTGAAAAGATAATAATTGAAAAATCAGGAGCAAGTGGCCAGGGGGAGTGGGCATGAAGTGGCTGATTACGAGGCCTAACTTACCTTGACAGGGAGACGGCGGTTCGCAATCTTGCTGGCCTCAGAGGTGCTCCGGCGTGGAGGGCCGCGGCGCCTGGCGGGCCTCTCGGGGGGCGGCGGTGGCGGTGGAGGCGGCGGCGGAGCGGCGCCTGCACCCACCCTCCCTCTGCTGGTCTTGTAGTGTTGACTGCAGCTGACGTTGTACCTGCGATGTTTTGATGACAATCACGATCCAATCGGGGTTGCTTAAAATCCATGGATTGGTTTCATTAATCGAAAATAGAATTCAAAATAAAGGTTTCTCATTGATCCATCATTTACAAACTGGGTCCAGGGAGGCTGTAGCCAATCCGTGCTGACTTTCAAAAGAGAGGCAACCGGTTGCCTGTCAATTTCACAGCTACATGTAAAAGGCTGGCTTTGCCCTGGAGGGAGGACCCACCTCTTGGCGCAGGTGTTGGAGCAGAACCTCTTGGAGCCCCTGAACTGGCTAGCGGGGGCCAGACTTCCGCAGTACTCGCACTTCAACACTGTGCACGGACAGAATGTGGCGTTACACACAGGCGAATGTACACACAGTTAAAAAACAAAACTAAAGAACACTCACATGGAGGTCCGTTCTCCACGCAGGCCACCAGGGCAAAGTCTCGGTCCTTGAGGAGTCCGGCCACCTGTCCGTCAAACACCTGCTTAGCAAGACCTTAGCAAGGTGCCAGAAGGTTCCACGGTGGCGGGCGGCGGTGGACTTACCGGGAAAGGCTCGGCTCCCTCTTGGATGACGAAGCCCTCGATGAGGTGGGTCAGCACCTGAGGCTTGACCACCGCCTGCGGGACAGGGGCTCGGTCTTTGTCCCCGTGGCCCACTCGGGACAAAGGTGGCGGCAGGGACAGCGTGGGGGGGGACGAGAAGGCTGCGGCGGCGAGGGGTGCTGAAACGCAGGTCAAACTTCAATCAAACTATTTCAAGAAATACATGCTGTCTTGATAAGAAAACCAGGAAATAAGGATGGCAGAGGGTTGCCTTTGACAAGCTGAAAAAAATGGCAGACTTCCAGGCACCTGAGTCCTTGGTCGGGGCAGGGGACAGCGGGGGGGCAGAATCTTTGGCAAGTGAAGAGTCCGAGGGCTCCGTCAGGTCGGCGGCAGCATCACTGTCTGACTTCCTCTTCAGGGCCCCGTTGGTGGACTTCGTCTGTGGGTTGATGAACATTGTTTATCTGGTGCGAAATTTGGCTAAATTCCCAGATTATCATTTTTATTCTTCTTTTTAATCAAAACTGTCGGCAGCGGCTGCTGGTCATGTGCCCCGCCACCGCGGCAAAATGGAGAGGAAATCTCCCACTCCCGCTGCCATCTTGGCTCCATTAGCTAGCAGATTATTTGTCCAATCAGGTGCAACCAGGAAGTGGCACACCAGCTGCTTGTGGCTGGACTTCGTCATCCCATGACGGACATCGTTTATGTCCGATGACGGGCGCTAAATAATTTCGGATATGTGTCCTAATCATTATTATTATTTTTTAATCAGCACCATAAAAAAAACTTAAAATTCATTTAAAATTAATTTTAAGAAAATATGCCCTTTCCTGTTAATTGTAAGGTAATGTGCAACAAATCCTCACAAATTTCCTGGGTGTGTAGGAGTAGAAAACGAAAACATAAAAAATGATCATATCTACAAAAGTTGTGACATCGTAACTCACCACATTTGTGGCACCCTGCGAGGTGGCTGCGCTGGTGGGGGCAGCTGCCCCCTCCTGGCCCGAGGCGCCCCGGTTCTGGGTCAGTGCCACCGCCTGGGCGTTGCCCGCAACGCACTGCCGTGCCCCAACCAGCTGCACGGGGATGTGAGGAGGGTTGTGCCCAGCGGTAGCCTGGCCGCCGCTGGGCGGTGCTGGCAGGATGGGGAGCGGGTGCCGTGGAGGCAGCTGCACGGGCGCGCGCTGCCCCTGTGAAGTCTTGGGCTGGATGGGCACTGGGCCTTTCTCTGCCGTGGCGTTGGCCTGCTGCAGCGGCTGCACCACCAGAGTCTGCGTATTGACATTGGTTTTGGGCGCCACCGAGCCGATGGGGTAGCCCTGAGTGGAGGTGGGGACGCTGGAAGTGGGCACAAGGATGACCGGGGCAGCAGAGGGGGACAGGAGGAGCTGCGAGAGAGGGAGCGCAGTGGAGGAGGAGACAGCAGGAGCCACGGACGCTGCTGGTGCGACCGTCATCGTGGCCTGGCTGCCCGCCTTGACAGTCAGGGGGCTGGACTGCTGTCCGAAGCCGGATTTGGCCACCTGCTGCTGCTGCTGGGGCTGGACCTGCTGCTGCGGCGTCTGAGGGAACGTCTGCTGCTGGCCCTGGGGGAAGCCCCCGGCGTCCTTCCTCTCTGGAAGCTCTGATTTGACGGCGACGGCCCTGGGGGCGGAGCCGCAGTGCAGCGCCAGGTTCTGCACCTGGGAGGAGAAAGAGCATTTGAACTACATATGCTAGCATTTTAAACACCTCTACATGAGCAAGAAATCACTGCGATGGTTCACCCAAACATTCACACGTAATTAAATATTGCATAAAAAGGAAAAAAATGTCTGATTTGGTAATTGAAAGAAAGACACAAAATATCTAAATTAGCAAGAAAATGTGCAGAATATTTATACACAAATGACGAGGGGAAAAATTACTGATTTTTACAAATAAATTATTCTCAACTACCAAGAAAAATCAATACGATTCAACGGCAGGCAAAGGGAAATTATGAGGTTAATTACCCAAATATCCATCGTACAATATTTTATGTTATAGTTAGAAGAAATTACGTGATTGGATGATATTTACATATTGCCACTGCATTATATATTTAGAAGAAATTATCTGATTGGGTAATTTTTTTTTAGAAGGCACAAAATTTGCAAGAAATTGTACAAAATATTAATACATAGATGACAAGAAAAAAAATATCCGGTTTTTACTTAGAAATTAGGAATTGAAGGTTAATGATAAGGTTAATAACCCCACATTTTTCATTGCATGATAGAATCATTGTATGACATACGTAGAATAAATGACTTGATTGGGTGATACAAAAAAAAAATTAGAGAACGTGCAAAATGTATATATTAGCAAGAAATCATGCAAAATAATTTTAATGGGAGGTAAATTGCATAATATTGTATGCATGTTGGAAGAAATTATGTGATTGGATGATTTTATACATTTCCATTGTATAACATATTTACACGAAATTATCGAATTGGATGATTTACAAAAAAAAAAAACAATACCACCAAAATGTTGTACACATAAATGACAAGGAAAAAAAGGTTGATTTCTACTAGGAAATTTTTTCCAAGAAACTTCCAAGAAAAACCACTGATGTTCTAAGGACGTGGTTAGAATAAATTATCTTGTTTGGTGACTTTTTTAGCAAGAAATCATGCAAAATAATTACAAAGAACAATGAGGAAAAATAGTTGACTTCGACTACAAAGAAATTCTTAACTTTCTATAAAAATCACTAAGGTTCATTGAACATACATACATACATACATACATATATATAAATATATATATACACACACACACACTCACACATATATATTTATATATAAAATCTGGTGGGTGATTTTTAGGGGCGGCGCGGTGCAGAAGGTAGAGCCATCGTCTTTGGAATCAAACACCAAAGTTTCACATGCAAGACACTGAATCCCTAACTGCTCTCCTGGCAGCTCACTACTCATGGTTCATCCATGATGGGTTCATTGCAGAGAACAAATTTCCCCACAGGGATTAATAAAGGATAAATTATTATTATTATTTTATATATTTAGAGGAAATTATCTGATTGGACGATTTAAAAAAAAAAACAAAGACATCAAATAGCTAAATATGTAAGAATTTGTACAAAACTTTACATGGAAGGATGAAGAAAAATGTCAGACTTTGACTAGAAAGTACTTCTTAACTCCCAAGAAAAAATTTGCTCAGATTGAACAGGATGTTCAGGTGAACTCAAAAGACGAGGATGAAATTCAAGAGCAGAGGCGAACGTACCTGCTCACTGTCGGCCTGAGTGCCAGCAGCAGGAGCAGCGGCAGGAGCAGCTTCATGTTGTTGTTGTTGTTGTTGCTGTTGCTGTTGCTGCTGTTGTTGCTGTTGCTGCTGCTGCTGCTGCTGCTGCTGAGGCTGTGCAACAGTTGCTACGGTTGCAGTCGCTGTCCCACCGGGCATGAAAATGAGCTGTGAAGCCAGCGGTGCCCTCAGAGAGCGGTTCACCTGGGGGAGGAGGACGAGAGGATAAAAAAGGATAAAGACGGTGATTTTTGGCTGAAGCAGAAACTAAAAAAAAAAAAAAAAATCTAAAAATGAAAATATCTAATGTAGGATTCACCAAATAAGTCCTCAAACCAGGGGTGTCAAACTCATTTTAGCTCAGGGGCAACACAGGGGAAAATTTATTCTAAGGTGGGCTGGATCTGTAAAATCATGACATATGAACTACTGTTACGTACCTAAAGTTCAATTCACTCCTCAAACCTGGTATTTTTTAGCTTTGCAAGCCAGATTAAACCTGTTCACGGTCCTAATCCTGCCCACGGACCTTGAGTTTGACACCCCTGCCTCAAACTGCCCCACCAAAAAAAAGTACACACATTTATAGACCCCATAGACCCTGCTGACACATAAATACGTAGCATTTTATTCATTTCATGTTGGTTCTCTTCATAAAAATGCACCTTTTAGATGCGGAAATAGTTGTTGCTGGTGGGTAATTCTTCAATTTGACTTATTTGCGAATGCCTAAAAATAATTCTTATACATCAAAACTAAGCTTGGCTACAAGTGCACTTCGCTGCTTTGCGAGTCCGTATTTTGAAGCGTGACCACCACACAGATTTGCACAACATATGTTCTGGTTGTTCTTCTGTGCCTCCGCAAGGACCTTGGTGCTCCGGTTCGGAAAAAAAAATTCTTCCCAACCGCAAGAGCCCAGCCAGATTGGTTTGATGCCTGGTAAACTGCTTTCTGACACCTAGTGTGACAATCAGCTGCCCAGAGTCAAAACAACACTCCAGAGTTTCCAATTAAAAAAAAACAACAAGGGATTAAATGGATTTCGTACCCAAAATCCAAGTGTGATAAAATCAAGCTTGTTGAAAAGGGCTGGCGCTTGGCCAATCAATGTTGTCCTTAGGGCGAGAGGCAGGGTTTAACCCGGAGTGGTCAGTTGTCAATCAGATATAGACATCCAGATTTAGAGCACGGGGGCAGGAATCATTGTTTCTTTTTTTTTTTGTTATTCTAAATTTTAAGATTTCGGCGCTTATGTAACATCAAAACAAAAAGTATTTGATTTCTCATCACTCAAAGTGTGCGCAACGACCACCGAAGTGCAACATCTGTCCTACAACGTAAATTTATTGAGCTTTTCACAAGCCTGACGTGCAAGGCACTGTGCACTGGGGTTGGGAACAAAATGTGCACAGGGGTTGGGAGCAAAAATCACACCAACCAGGTAAAATAAATATTTTAATTGGCTATTTCATTTGAAAATATCTATTTTACAACATCCAGTGAAATAGTCCTTTTCTTAGTCACGGTGACAACAGACTGCATGTGATAATGCGCTGATGGTACGCGAACACGGATGGCTTTTTTGGTTCACTGAAGGGGGATTGTTCTTTTTTTTTTCATAAATACGATGAGGACTCAAATACTTTTCTTTTGATTCAAAATGTTTTTGTTGCAGAAATAGAATTTTGCTTCCTCTCAGCCTCTGAGCTCCCCACTCACCCGGAGGTACATCTGCCCCTGTCCCGCTGAGTTGCTCCCCAGTAACACCGACTGGTTGAGGGCGGTGGTGGCGGCGGAGGTGGCGGGTCCGTGGGGTCGGGGGTTGTTCATGGTGCCCCCCGCAGATGTAGTGCTGAGGTTGGCCTGCAGAGTGGAAGTAAAAACGCAGGCAAATGATTTGTATAAATCTAAACCACTTGCTGGTGAAAGCAACAGCTAAATAACGGTATCTACACAAGACTGAACTTTTTCAATTTTATACATACTTTTTTTCTTATTTTCAATTAGTTTCATTTTTTTCATTTTCACTTTGTTTCTCACAGCAACTACAATATCAACAAATTAATAGATTTCCATTTTAATTAGGATGACAATTCAGTGTTGATCTACTCAATCTCCACCAGGTGCAATAAAGAATTTCTGATTTTGATTCTGACAACTGATATTAGAGACGTTTCTATCCTTCGATTGTATGCGAGCAGTGGAAATGATACAAAATAATATAAATATGGTCAGAATGGCCTGTGCACGGAGCCTCACAGTGGTGGGAGCCTGAGTCATGCTATTGCTGGGAGTGTTGGACTGACGACTAGCTGCAAGAGTCGCCTGTGTGGGAGAGAGAGGGAGAGAGACAGAAGTATGAGGTGAATCTGGGGAAGCGTCCCTGCAGCCGGCGTTGCATTCCCCGTGGCGGTTGTCACCTGCTGCACCGCAGCCAGGTTGTGGAGCTGTGCGCTGTTGATCTGCTGCTGCAGCATCAGCTGCTGGAAGTACTGTGCGGCATTGGGCTGTCTCTGCAGCGCCTGCAGAGCCTGGACGAGCGACACATGGTTAGCCCCCACCAACCCCTGCTGCGTATAGTTACATCCCCGACAGTGGCTGGAATCCTCACCTGGACGGCCTGCCTCTCGTACAGAGACATGTGAGCAATCTGCGGCGGGCGGGAGTTCCTGCTGGTCTGAGCGTTGCTGTTGGCGGCACTTGCGTTTTGGTCCTCGCCCGCATCCATGCTGGCTGATTGGGAAACACAGAAATCCATTCAGCGAATACACACATCCAAAATCCAGTTAACACATCAAATACTATCGAATTTCTTGATCAACAAAAATAAACATTATACATACATGAATTCAAAAATATTCATGCAGTTTCAGAGCAATTGTTTACTTTTGGGTGAAAATTAGGGGATTTTTCTATAACATTAATATAAAGATAAACTAAAGAGAACAAGATAAACTAAAGAGAACTGTCCTATCCCATTCAAAATGACTGGAGAGTTTGTGCGTCAGAAACAAAAATACGTGTCACGAAGACAAAAACCCTCTGTTGGAATTACTCTGAGGGCTAGTTGAAACACTTGGTAAAAATAAAAATAATAAGAATCATGCTGAGATGTTTTCTAAAATCGTTATACCGTGGTGGGTCTCTTAGCTGTATAAAGGTGTTATTTATTACACCGTTATAATGGTTTTGGTGATCAGAAGGGACTTTTTAAATACCTGAGTGAGTCCGCTTGGAATCGAATAGTAAAAAGAAAAAAGTTAAAGCTGTTTTAGCAATAAAAACATTTAAAAGATATTTAAATGAGTAATGTGATGATGAGAGCCAACACAGCTCGGTTGCATTTCAGTCGTTTCTACTTTGTTTGGGTTTTGTACTTTTCTTCCACCACTGCAGCTCGAAGTTTTCGGAAGAGGCCCCACGCAAACAGAACGTACACATTAGTTTGTTAATAGTCGTAAATATATTTGAATACATTTTAAAAGTAAGAGGTGACAAACGTCAATAGGACGATGTCTTCTTTCGGGAGTCAGACTGTCAAAACGTACGCGACAAACAACAACATGGAGGGATGTTAGGGGCGAAAAAAACTAGCCAGTTAGCTAACGACGAACTCCAAAAGCTTCAGCTTCTTTGCCAGCCCCAAACTTGACTCTGGTGTGCAAATAATATCGTAAACTGACATTTGTGAGTTACAGACAAGGAAAGACGCCCAGTGCAGAGTGAAAGAAGAACAAGGCGAGTTCACTTCTCCTTGTAACATAACGGTTAATCACAATGGCAGCGATAAACTGGCTAGCTGCCCTATGCTAACACTTGTTAGAAAGCTAGCACCCTTTTGCCAATTGTTAAACATCAATGCAACAGGACGTCGCGTCCAGTCAGTGTGTTTTTCGGCGTACTTTGTGGCTTTACCTCTCAGCGATAAACTTTTCCCCCCCTCGCAATTAAGTGCAGCAAGTTTATATTCCCCCCGAACAAGAACCCCTTTCTGGCTCTTTCGAGTAGGGCGTCTCCCATAGTAACGGAACGCCGCGATTTACGACGTGACGGAACAACTTCGGCACTGACGTAAAAACTGAGGATAGCCAATACGAAAATTAGTTTGGTTTAAAAATATAAAATGACAATGAAATAATAACACATACAAGTCGATAATACTCATAAAGTTAAAAGAAGTAGAGCTACATTTAAAAAATAATTATTAAATTTAAAAAATTTAATTCCCCATTCTGCCCTATTCCACATTTACTAAGTTTTAGCAAACAGGAGCTTAAACAAGTGAGAAGAAGCAGGATGTGCATGAGGGGTTGTTGTTTTTTTTTGGTTGAAGAAAACTTTCAATATTTGGAAAGTAATACTGCATCAAATGTTTTTTACAAGCTGTAAACACAGTAGCAGTACCAGCTCTCGTATTAAAAACCAAACAGCCAAAAATGCTATTTACTCATTAACCTCCAACAGCTAATGTCAACTACGCTGGTAGACGTGGACATTTTTAAGATGATAAAACTGTTAGGGTCAAAAAAACAATTTCAAAACAGAAAAACACATTAATTGATTTTATTACTTCTAGTGATACTGAGCTCTTTGTTCACTTCGATAAATCTTGTGCAAAATCACTGGTACATGAAAATGTAGGTTAATTTAGTGAATGCAAATAAGCAGAAAATTATGGTGGGGTGATATCTATACAGTCAGGCAGCAACGATTAAATTCACTCATTTCCCTTTTAAACTTAGGTTTTAAAAACTTACCTGTGTTATCAGCAATCGCTCACTGTTTTTCTAGACCAAAGCTTGATATAATTTATCCTTAATTAATCCCTCGGGAGGAAATATGTTCTCTGCAACAAACCATCATGGATGAACCATGAGCTGCCAGGGGAGCAGTTAGGGGCTCAGCGTCTTGCTTGTGGAGCTATAAATTGACACACTGCCAAAGAACACGTGTAACAAGCTGTTTCTTAAATAATTAGGATTATATTTCAATAGTTTTTTAGTGTTCCCTCTGTATCTTAGCCCTTAGACATAGTTACGGAATGTAAATAAAGGTCTTATGGCAGTACTGTTTCTTGCCAAAAAGTGGTGCTGGCGACAAACCCGTGTACCAAAATAGAACACCTTTAAGACAGGTAAAGCCATAACAAGCAAACACAACGTTCGATTTATTCAAACATCCTTACATTCATTGAGTTTTCCCAGTGACAGAGACCAAATCAGCCGTCCACATCGCCATCGTAAATACATTTTTTTAAATCGAAATGTAATCACAAAGACAAAGTAAAAGTTTAGAATCCCATGTCGCTCGGACTGTGAGACGAGAATGGTAGCACTCCCTAAACCAAACTGGGAGCAGTAACATACAGCAAAATAAAGTTATTAAAAAAAAAGACGCAAAACTTCTTCACTGGTTCACTGCCGGGTTCTTGAAAGCTGGATTAGACCACTGATGTCATTTTTGACGTGATGAATTCTGAAACCCAACTTTCGATCCCAGCAGAGCCAGAATATTCCAATGAGGTGCAGAAAAAAACAAAACAACCTAAGGTGCTTTAGTTGCTCTGTGATGAAGATTTTGGTCAGACATAGCAGGGCTGATTTCTTTCTTCATTAGCACTAACGCGGCTCAGTAAGCGAACCTGAAGTGACTTCTGTAATCAAAAGACAAAATGACCCGATGCGCATTTGTGCTTTGGATTCAGTCTGAGCCGCTGACATTCCCGCTCCTTTTGGTAGTTTATGGACATTAGCGCAGCGGTAACGGAAAAACACAGGATGAGCTGAGGCTGTCTCCCTGTCGTGAAATAGTTTTCTGCAAAGTGCAAATATCATTACCACTTCCGAAAATGACCAAAAAGTAGATCTCACACGCAAAGTATTTATACATATATATTTATAAATTTAAATCAGACAGACCCAACGTGAAATACTCCAGGTTTTTTTTCCCCCAGATTTCAGCTGCGACACACCACATAATCTGAGGTTAATTTAAATGTAAAGGGTTCAGCTTGACATTTCCGTTGCCATTTGTGAGAAAGAAAAAATACAAATAAATTTGACCACGGGGAAGTTTTAAACGGATGTAGAAGCCTCGGTTATGATCCATCAGCTGCGTGAAACGGCGGTGTAACACATCTGTAAGCACAGCAGGAGTACTTCAAATATACTGCCATTACTCAATAATCTATTGGACTGCAATAACAGCACTCGCCAGTACCTCTGCTTGGAGCTTAAGACGTTAGCATAGCAGAAAGCAAAACAAAACAACAGGGAAAAAAAGGGGGTGTGATGCAAACTGCAAACATATCACCTTTAAATCGGGTGAAAACTTGATTTTCTAAACTTTCCCCTTCCGGGGTCCAAATTCTTCGCAGGTAACTTTGACCTCTGAAATCACAAGTCACACTTTTGTTTGGCATCAAACATGAGGTGTGAAGTGTACGTTCTGTATATGTGTGCGTGAGTGTGTATGTGTGTGCGCACAGTCAGCAGATGAGGCAAGGACCACCTCGGGGGTTAGCCGTTGCCTTGTGGCATCGCCGTAGGAACCGGTCTGGTGACCGGATGTCTGACGTAAGCCGGTGTTTGCCCGATATGAGGAGAAAAGTGCTGACGCTTCCCTCCCCCACCCCCCGCAACAATGTTCAGTTTTTATTTAATCGTTTTGAGGTGCCGGTTTTATGTGATGTTTAGTTTATGGCTCCTCAATGGCTTGTACCAATAACATCTCAAGAGCGATTCAATAGAAAACCGAAACACATTGTTCCTCGTGCCTTTTTTTTTTTGTTTTGTTTTTTTTAGCTTTCCGCTTTAAGCCCAATTACTTTTCATCCAAGTGTATATAGAAGCAGGTTAAAGCCCGCTATAGCGAACTGCATCACAGTGAAAGTGATGGTGCCATTGCCGAGATGGCTGAGGTCACATGGGCAGCAGGTGGTCGTCCCTCTCCTCCGGCTCTTCCTCCGGGGGCTCCGTGGCGAGTGGCTGGTGTGTCAAGGGTCCGTTGCGGTTCCGCGACCGGCAGACAAAATCGCAGCCGTCCTGAGGTGAAATGATGATGAAATTGTTAGGTAAAACAGAGTCGTGTTGCGACCACACATCGGGGCCTGACTCACCGCAGCCAGGTTTCCGAACTCCACCCAAAAGGCGTAATTGGGAAACTGCTCCATGCCCTTGGCGCCCACAACTAGTCGCTGGTAGAGGAAGCCCCCGATGAGGTAGACAGCGAGAAGGCAAAGGCCACTGAAAGAGAAGGAGCCAGTGACTTAAACATGGGGGGGGTCCTGCAGAGATCGACGATCCTCATGCCCCACGATGCCAACGAGCGTCTCGCCTCCACTCACATGATTAGCAGGATGGAACCAGTGCTAAGCTGGGACTCCAGGGGCGGGCAGATGGCGCTGGAATCCAGCTCCAGCAGGTAGAAGCAGTCGCGGCTCCTGGCCCGGTCTTCCAGCTGCACTTTCAGCTTGCCCTGCCAGGAAGTACCTTGAGACCTCCAACGAAATGGATGCCTACACCCTCTCAAGTCAAAACCGCCTTTCCCATCTTACCACTTTCGCATCCCTGTTACAGAACACCATGACCATGGCCTTCCTCATCTCTTGCGAGCAGTGGTTGTCGTACCTGTCCCCGTTTCGGTAGATCAGCATCACCCAGTCACCTGCCGGACCGAGCGGACATTCTGTGACCTCTTTGGACTAAATTTGAAAAGTCAGAATCGTAGTCACGTGTTTGTTTGTTTGTTTGTTTGTTTTGGAGTTTAAATCCATCAGAACTCGATTGTTTCACTTCACTTGTTGTTGAAGGACACCTACTTCCTCCGATTGCCTGCGTTGTGTTGTATAATCCGATCACGGTGACTTTTCGGTCAGTATTCTTGGTGTCCACCTGGATGACCCCGGCCCCGGGGATGCCGCCCGCATCCCCACACAGCTTGAACATGTAAGTGTAGCTCTCCTCTCCAGTCTTGATCTCTGCTGTGAAGCTAGCAGAACAGAAACAGCAAAGAGTTACAAGCTGGGATATTATTTTAATTCATCAAGAGGGAATTGCTGGCGTACGACACAGTTACTTGATATTGGCGAGAGGCTCCAGTTTACTGAGGACTTGCCGCTCGGAGCTGGACTCAGAGAAGAGTTTGCAGCGACTGGTGACGTTCACTGCGAGCGCCCCTGGACCACATGCGACCAGCTGAGCCACCAGGGTACAGACCAGGAGGAGGCCCGTGCCGGGGCAGGATACCAGCTGCTCGTGACGACAAAGCAGTGGTAAAAATGAGCAAACATGGCCTCGCTTCTGTGTTTTAGCATAGACATGGAAAGTAATTTAAGTGTTCAAATAGGACTTTCAAAACACCTTCAGACTTGCGCCCCCTCCCCAAAAATATACATCTTGTGTTTCTTCAAAGAATAAAATAACAATCCAAAGGCATATTGTTAGTGAAGGATGTATGTTTCAATAATTAATTTAATAAATCTAACAAAAATCTCAAATTGACAGAGAGAAATTTAGTCGCAAATAATAAAAACTGCAAGTGGACATGTACCGTAATATCTGTAATAGTGCCGCACACTCATTTCCTCCAGCTGGAGATAAGATAAACTTTACTGATCGCCACAGGAGAAATTCCTTTGTTCCAAAAGCTTTTGGTTCTGATGAGAAATTTCTCCATTCACTTTCTCCATCGACATAAAAAAAGTGAAATAAAAGACTATCAGGTGGAACCTTATTCTAGAGCTAAAATAATGAGGAAATACATGAACACATTGATTAAAGTAACGGGCTCTAAATGTTAGGGGTTTTAATTTATGAAAGGATACCGAGCAATTTTATAAAAAAAAACAAAAAACAAACAAACAAAAAAAACCAAACAATTATACCTTGTGCTTCTTTAAATAAAATAACAATCCTAAGTCATATCATTAGCAAATGATATATGTTTCAATATTTGTGTGAATAAATCTAAAATGAAAATTCAAATGCCAATGATATAAATAAACATATAGATTAACAGTGGTTCAACGGGTGACGTAATGTCTGGAATAGTGGCGCGCACCCCCCCTTGGCTCTTTATGGGAAATGTCTTGATTTACTTTCTCGATAGACATAAAAAAATATATATGAGATTACTTAACAGGCGGATACTCTGAAACTAAAAAAAACACGTTGCAAAATTAAAGGAAAAGGCTGCAAACATTAGGGTGAAAACATAAAAATAGCGAAGCCAGAAATGGCCAAATAATAAAAAATAAAAAAACGACTACATTGCTTTATTACTTCCCCCTTTTCCTCATTCTGATTTCGTGGAAAAACTCCCTCTCATCGTAACACGGAGGCATTACTGAATGCCCAGGGCACATAAACGTTACACGGACAAATTTAGTTTCGCCTACCACTTGCAAATCTGTACTAGCGAAAAAAGAAAGCCAGTTAGATGACGCTTGCGGGCTAACAGACAAATCCTCCAATAGCTGTTACGCCAAGAGGATTGTGGGTATTGTAGTCCGTCTCCGCTACACCGTGAATAAACCCCGTTTTGTTAAAGTAAAGACCACATTGTAAGGACTTATTTGTGTCGCTAAACGCATTAAACGCCCTTTAACAATCCCGTAGCTTCATGGGAAATCTGTGCGTGACAGTTACAGATTTTTGACTCACTATAAAAATCTCTATGGAGTAAGTGAATGGGATTTTCGTCCCATAGCCTTCCCCGTAACTGCGTCGTTGTGGGTTTACAATCTCAATTGTCGTTCCCGTTAAAAGAAAAGTCCCACGTTTTTCTCCCAACAGCAATACTGGTTTAAAAACAACCCCACAAAAAAGGACTTCTGGAGCAGATTCGGGCTAAAATTCCGAGTCTACCTGCATGTCTTCGGCCGTAAATCCGTGAGAAAAGTTAGTTACAGTTGAAGTCGCTCCAACATGTAGCTGATGCGGTGGGCTTCTTCACGCTAAAAACGCCGCTTCCGGGTTGACTTATTGCTAATTTTGCTCTTAATTTTCCACAAAAATACAACTTATTTGTGCCGTCGACGATCTTTACACAAATATGGTTAGCGGCACGGTTATTTTAACCCCCTTTCTGGAGTTAAACTCGCGTCTTTCTTCGACATTCATCTAGTGTCATCCCAGATGCTAACGAGATACAGACGGTTGCTGAATGCGGAAGTGAAACTAAACACACGATCACGTGACTGTCTGACGAGGTCCCTGTCCACCAGTGCCTGTTAGAAATTCCTCTTTTCTAAAGGTAATTTATTTAAAATTACAAATAGAAATACCATCCTCAAATTATCATCCATTTGCTGATCAAGTTTAAAAGAAATGCTCAAAAAATGTAAAAAAAAAAAGTGCATAAAACAAGATCTCCCTCCTGATCTTTAAGAACTGCTTCGACCCCCCAAGGTTGCTTCATTTGCAGATGAAGTCAAATCCCAAAATAAATCATTAATGTCTTTGCAATCCTTTTGGTCTGCAGCCAAAAGTTTGGCATCCTGATGCATCTGCCCGTTGCTGCAACTGCCACTGCCCGTAAACTTGACTTCTGCTCATTAACAGAAATGATGTCCTGATGCCTTCAACAACATGCAACTTCACGAGGAAGTCTGCTTGGAAGGTGGCATCAATCAATATGATTAAGTCCGACATTACCATAAACCCTTTGTCCTCATATGAAGACACCTTTTGTTGTGAAAACTATACTAACTTCAAGGATAGTGGTTATTCTTATACATATAAGTTATTTTTTTATCAACCCAAATAGCTTTAAGACAATAAAACTACACAAAACCGGAACATCGAAAGGGCGAAGCATCGACTTTAGTGTTTGCTTGTAAGCGTTTGTTTTCTTTTGTATTCTTGTCACGAGTAAAGGCTGTTTGGCTCTTCATTTGGAGTCTACTAAATGAGCTGGGTAAACACAAATTTAGGAAAAGAAGGATAATAATTCCATGGTGTCAATGGCATGGGCATTTGATGACATAACGAAAACTCTGCACCCCCCCAAAAAAGTACATATAATCAAAAATCAGGGTAAAAGTCAAAATAATATAATTTTAAAAGAAATCACACTTAAAATCCACAAAATGTCATGATTTATTTTACATACATTTATTGTATATATTGTATACATATGTGTGTATGTGCATATGTATAAGTGTATGCATGTTTTTTAACTGCATTGTCACTTTTATTGTTTTATATTAATTGTTTCTTTGATCTATATTTTGTGTAAATTATATAATGATAATTATAGTA
This sequence comes from Fistularia commersonii, assembly GCF_037954325.1. Taxonomy (NCBI): domain Eukaryota; kingdom Metazoa; phylum Chordata; class Actinopteri; order Syngnathiformes; family Fistulariidae; genus Fistularia; species Fistularia commersonii. The sequence continues at coordinate 18,883,824 of NC_141294.1, read as the reverse complement.
ATGATAATAATAATAATTTTATTTGAAGGTGCCTTTCTATATGTCTCTAGGTTGTCACTGATTATTTGATAGGGCACCTCAAGTAAAATGTATTATTAACATTTATAAAATAAAATCATTAGTGTAATTTATTTGAGTTATTTGGTATTTTGAGTTTTTTGGTAACTCAAACCATTACTCATCACATTCTGTACATTCTGTGTCACATTTCAAAACATGATGAATCACATATTTTATGAGTGTTTTAGAAAAAGGAATTAAAAGTAAAACATTAATAATCATTCATTCATTCATTCATTCATTCATTAGGCAGGGAAGACACCAGGGCAGAACCAGTGACGGGCTGTGGGGGCCAGTTCCTAACCACCATGACGCTGCAAGGCCCGTTTAGCAATAAAAGCAATGTTGCGTCTGTAATAATAATAATCATAATTTTTTTTTGCCAAATAAGGAAATGCAAAGAAATGCAGCCTCGGGGGGGCAGTCCCAAACCCGGATAAATGCAGAGGGTTGCGTCAGGAAGGGCATCCGGCGTAAAAACTTTGCCAAAACCAAACGTGGGAATCAAACCTAATAACCAGATCATAGCAGATCGGTCGAGGACCGGGTTAACAACGACCGCCATTGGTACCAATGACCTACAGGGAATCAATGGAAACTGGGTTACTTTAGGTCGAAGAAGGAGAGGAGGAAACCGTGTTCGGAAGCAGAGAGAGAAGAGGAAAGGCAAGAGTCTGGGACTGAGAGTAGGGACTTTGAATATTGGGACTATAACAGGAAAAGGTAGAGAGTTGGTGGACATGATGCAGAGATGGAAAGTGGATATACTGTGTGCCCAGGAGACCAGGCAGAAAGGTAGTAAGGCTAGAAACTTAGGAGCAGGTATTAAGTTGTTTAGAAAGGGTATTGGTGGTCAGGGAGAGCTTCCAGATGATTGGACAACCACAGGCAGACAGGTAGGAGAGTACTTGGTGTGTCATCTGGAAGGAAAGTAGATAAGGAGACTTGGTGGTGGAATGAGGAAGTGCAGGAGTACTGTATATACAGAGAAAGCGGTTAGCAAAGAAAGTGGGATACTGAGAGGACTGAAGAGAACAGACTGAAGTACAGGGAGACACAACGTAAGGTAAAGATGGAGGTAGTAAAGGCAAAGCAAAGGGAATATGATTTGTATGCTCGATTGGACAGTTAGGAGGGAGAGAATGATCTATACTGGTTGGTGAAACAGAGAGATAAAGATGGAAAGGAAGTACAACAGATCCGGGTGACTAAGGATAGAGAAGGAAATGTGTTGACAGATACTAGAAGAATGATGGGAAGATGGAAAGAGTACTTTGAAGAGCTGATGAATGGGGAAAATGAAAGAGGCAAGGGTAGAAGATGTGACTATTGTAGACCACAAAGTAGCTGAGATCAGTAAAAGTGAAGTGAGGAAGGCATTCAAGAAGATGAAGGGTGGAAAGGCAGTGGGTCCTGATGATATATCGGTGAAGGTGTGGAAGTGTCCAGGAGCAGCAGTGGCAGTTTCTGACTAGATTATTCAACTGGATCTGAGAGAGTGAGAAGGTGCCTAAAGAATGGAGACAAAGTGTGATGGTGCCCATTTTTAAGAATAAAGGGGATGTGCAGAATTGCGGCAACTATAGAGGGCTAAAGTTGATGAGCCATGCAATGAAGTTATGGGAAAGAGTAGTGGAAACTAGACTGAGAGCAGAAGTCAGCATTTGTGAACAGCAATATGGCTTCATGCCTAGAAAGAGCACTACAGATGCAGTATTTGCTTTGACAATGCTATGGAAAAGTACAGAGAAGGCCAGAGGGAGCTGGATTGTGTTTTTGTAGACCTAGAAAAAGCATATGACAGGGTGTCAAATGAGGAGCTCTGGTATTGTATGAGGAAATCTGGAGTGGCAGAGAAGTATTTTAGACTGGTGCAGGACATGTATGCTGTGAGACAGTGTTGCGGTGTCCTGTAGTGGTAAAAGAGAAGTTCAAGGTGGAGGTGGGACTCCACCAGGGATCAGCTCTGAGCCCTTTCTTGTTTGCAGTGGCGATGGACAGGCTGACAGATGAGGTTAGACAGGAATCTCCATGGACCATGATGTTTGCAGATGACACTGTGATCTGTAGTTAGAACAGGGAACAGGTGGAGGAAAATCTAGAGGCGGAGGTATGCGCTGGAAAGGATTTAAAGTTAGTTGCAGCAAGACAGAATATGTGTGTGAATGAGAAGAACTCGGGTGGAACGTTGAGGCTACAGGGAGTGGAGATCAAGAAGATGGAGTATTACAGGTACTTGGGGTGACTCCAGAGCATAGCATTGTGGGAAAAAGAGGTGAAGAGACGGGTTCAAGCAGATTGGAATGGGTGGAGAAAAGGGTCTGGGGTACTATGTGATAGAAGACTATCGGCCAGAATGAAAGGAAAGGTGTACAAGACAGTGATGCAACCAGCAATGCTGTAAGGACTAGAAGCAGTTACAGTGACGTAAAGACAGGAGGAAGAGCTAGAGGTCGCAGAGATGAAGATGTTGAGGTTCTCTTTGGGAGTGACCAGGATGGATAGGATTGGGAATGAGTCTATCAGAGGAACAGCACATGTTAGATGTTTTGGAGAGAAGTTCAGAGCTGCCAGACTGAGATGGTTGGGTCATGCACAGAGGAGGGAGAGTGAATATATTTGCAGATAGATGCTGGAATTGGAGCTGCCAGGCAAGAGGTCTAGGGGAAGACCAAAGAGAAGATTTTTGGACGTAGTGAGAGAAGATATGAAGTTAGTTGGCGTGAGAAAAGGGGATCCAGGGAATAGGGTTAAATGGAGAAAGTTGACTCGCTGTTGTGATCCCTGAAGGGAAAAGCCGAAAGGAGAAGAAGGAAATGACTTTTTTTTTGGTAAACAAGTTATCTAAAGGGTTAAAATAAAGTATGTCTGGTATTAATTTTGTGCCTTCAAGCAGCCACATTTTTTTCACAGCGCAGTAAAGTCAGCTCGCCACGACCATGACCGCTGATGTTGGGCAGTCTCCTCCGACTGTTGTGTAATCCTGTTTTTTTTCTTCCCCTCTAGTAACCCAGTTTACGTCACAAGGAAAATTCCCCCTCACCTCACAGGGGGTCGGGATGCTTTGCTTTCCTTCTTTCTTTATTTCTATCTTTCCTTCTTGTTTTTCCAAAACCTGGAAAAAGAAGTGGAAAAAACAGGGATACTGTGGTAAAAAAAAAGACTTCAAAAATGATCCCAAATTTTGAAGACAAATTAATCCATGCATGCGTCTTAGCGCCCAGTAAAAGGCAACCTCAACTCAGATGTAGCGCTTTTAACCTCAGTGATATGACAATAGCTTTAATATACATAATGGATATAACAATGATGGATGCCGGATGGCAGATTAAGCTCTGACCCATGAGAAACAAGGTGGTCCAGGAAGAAGCTGGGAATCAAACCGACAACCTCGGGACTGGAGGAGTCGATTGAGCCAATAACGCAAAGCAGTTTTGTTCCATCCTCAGCATTAGTTGTGCAAATAAAACATATGCATCTTTATATACCCGTCTATCTATCTATCTATCTATCTATCTATCTATCTATCTATCTATCTATCTATCTATCTATCTATCTATCTATACACACACAGACATATGTGTGTGTAAGTATGTGTACACACATACATATATATACACACATAGTTTATAGTATATGGAGTATATATATATATATATATATATATATATATATATACAGTAGATATATGAGTGTGAGACATGAATACAGTATTTATATAGGTATGCGTGTGTGTGAATATATATATGTGCGTCCATATTTACACATGCATACAGTATATTTATACATACTGTACATATATGCAAATGTAAACATAAATATACATGCATACTATATATATGTGTGTACATATATTTACATACATACAGTATATATTTACATACGGAAGATATATAACATATATTCATGCTTACAGTATATATAAGTCTATGTGTGAGTATGCACATATATTGCATACAGTATATATATATATGTGTGTGTGTGTGTGTGTGTGTGTACAAATATGTATATATGCATATATATATGCACAGGACTGTCTCAGAAAATTAGAATATTGTGATAAAGTTCTTTATCTTCTGTCATGCAATTAAAAAAACAAAAAATACTTTTTCATGCTATTCTAATATTTTGAGATCGGATTTTTGAGTTTTCTTAAGATGTAAGCCATAGACAGCAATACTAAAATAATAAAAGGCTTGCAATATTTCAGTTGATTTTTAATGAATCAAGAATGTATAACATTTTTGTTTTTGTAACTGCATTACAGAAGATAAAGAACTTTATCACAATATACAGATTTTCTGAGACAGTCCTGTATATATGTTTGTGACCAGGCAAATGTGTGTGCACAACAGCGGCCTCACTTCCTCATTCCTGACTAAAAGTGGGTCACGGGGGGCGGAGAGGCAGCTGTCACCTGGGCGGGAGGCGGGGTTTAACCTGGACACGTCACCCGTCAATCACCGTGAGGCGCCCAATGCAACCATTCCTTTGGTCATTCTCACCTGAGACCTTTGAAAGGACCCCGAGGAATCTGGAAGAAATTATGTTTGCTATAATAAATGTGAAAAAAACAGACGTAAAATAATAGTTCTAATATATATATATATATATATATATATATATATATATTTTTTTTTTTTTATTTTCATTTTTTCCGATTCCTCCAGAAAAGATCAGCTCTTCTGGAGCTGCTCTATCAGTGGCATGTTTGCAGAGTGAACTCTGCTCCAGCCCTCTGTCCCTCCCACCCCCTCTCTCCTGAATCATCGTCTTACCTGGCCGGTGTGTGCGTGTGTGCGTGTGTGCATGCATGCGTGTGTGCGAGCGTGCATGTGTATGTGTATAAGCAGACACACCCAGCTGCACCGCATCAACCAATCGGCTGCCTTGGCCAGGAAAACCTACTTCCTGGGTTTTCTTGGAGGAAGAACGAGGGAGGACTGTAAGGCGAGTTTTCTTTCTCCCTTTTTTTTTTTTTTATTTCTAAAGGGGGGGTGACGTCCATGCTGGCAGTGGTGGGGGGGGGCGGAAGGGGAAGGAGGTCAGTTTGATATATGAGCGTTGCTTGTTCGGTGAGAGCGAGTGAAAGAGAACAGGAGAAGCAGGAGGAGTGAGAAGATAAGTGTCAATCTGTCCAGACTTGTTTGGGAATTTGAGGAAGGAGGGAAGAGGCCGAGGTGGAGCAGCGAGGAAAAGCCAGGAGTAAACATCTGAGGTGGAATACTTGTGCCAGGAGGAGGCCTCTGCTTGTTTTAATTGTTTGCTGTTGTTTTTTTTAAATTAGATTTAAAAGAAAACTTTTATTTTGAAAATTCCAGGAGGCAATGCTTTGACGAATGCAGGGAATGAATTCTTGCCTGTTGTGCAATCGCAAACGTCTGAGCTGAACCTGGACCGGGCCCGGTGTAGAAGAAGAAGAAGAAGAAGAGGCAGATCTCCCGTGAACATTACACTCAGGTGAGCTTCATTTCTCATCTCTTATTTTCCACCGAAGTGGATTTCATTCGGGCCGTGGAAAAAGATCGGCTTCATTTTTCTGACAGGGGTGTTAAAAGTCAAGTCTATGTGTTGAAGGTAGGGGGGCCTTTGCAGGTCACTGCTGCATTTTTCTAGCAAAACTGTTAAAAATAAATAAAAAAAAAAACAGAAAATGTCAAGACCCCCCCTCTCCCCCCCCCAGACTGATCGGTTGCTTTTTTAAATGTAAATTCAACAGAATCAACCGGGCGCCACTCCTCTGCAAGGGATTCCTGAGATGTTTTGCAAAACACAAAAAAAAAAAGAAAAAAAAAGCCTGTGCCCTTCAAAGGGGGAGAGGGGGGGGGGGGGGGGGGTCCTTAAAAATAAAAGTTATGTTTAGATTTACAACACACATTTAAATCCAATGATTGAATCATCCGGTGGATTTTTAACCCGGGGGTTTAATCACTTATCAGCCTGTCAGCAGCATTCAGTGGGTGGAGTCTAGATTTAAAAAAAAAAATTCAAAATTGACATTGCTTGAAAAATCAAATGACCAAAAAATTTATTTTAGCCAAAAAAAAAAATCTTTCATGGCTTAAAAATTCATTTATTTATTACTCATTGCATGAGTGAAAAATAAGATTAAGTCACCAGTCAGTTCACAAAATGAATAATGAGGAAAAAAAACACTTTTAAAAAAATATATTTATTTGAAATATAAGAAATTTTAGAGGAATAATTGAAATTCCCCCCAAATCATGTTTTTAAGTAAAAAAAAAAAAAAAAAAAAAGTAGCAAATTGATGAAATCCTCAAAATCATGCTTGACCAAAAGCATTTTCTCAAAATGACTGCCTTTTATCCAATCTGACCTTTGACCCCAACCCAGAAAAAAAGGTTTGTGGAAAAAAGGAGGCTTGGGGATCCTTCCTCCGGTGTAATCGGGCTGAAGTGAATAGAATAATTATGAATTAATGGATGAATTCCAAAAAAAGTTAAATATATATATATTAATTCTTTCTAAAATAATCGCCAAAGTATATATTTTTTTTAATCTTCAGAAAACACATAAAAAGAGCCATATGTTGAATAATGAGTTTATTTAGGCATAAAAAAAACAATTTGTCAAAAATGACTCAAGCAATTATTTAAGGAAACAATATATAAAGACAAAGAAGATGAAGATGATGGATATTCACAACATTTTCCAAACCAAAAAAATAATCCACTGTAGCTTGAGCAGAACATGTATCGTTCCCCAAGGCGAATTTAAAAAACGAAATTGAAAAAAAAATCCACAAATTACAAAAGAATTTATATTCAGACCCGAAGTCTCTACATCATGCTGCTTAACTATGTGCAGGTTAATTTTTCTAGCCTGCTGGCATTTGCTCGTCGGAAAAAACATAGGAATTGAAACGCCAAGATTGCTACGGTTGGGGAAGTCCCTTTTTGAGGACTAAAAATCGCAAAATGCCATGAATACAAGCTAATTCTTAATATTGAAACATTACAAACAAACCCAATGTCCCTGAATGAGGACGACGTGGACCTCCTATTTTGAAGACTCGGACTTCCTGTCACGGTGAGGAAAAAAAAAAAGTGGTAACCGATAATAGAACTGATCGTCTCGTAGTACGCGGGTCACAAATGACAGAATATAAAGTGATGATATTGAAATGGCAGCAAAGGGCGTTGACTTCCTGTCTCAACGTTCGTCTCTTCCACAGGCTGGTCCGGGCTATGCTGCCATGGCGACCAGGAGGCGGAGCCCCAGTCCCTTCCACAACGCACCGTATGCTCAGGACCGGGTCCTGCAGCCCGGCGGGAACAACTCCTGCAGCCCAAGGCCCGCCGTGAGGAGCCGGGACCGGGATCAGGACCGCGACCGGGAGGAGCGGCGCCGTGAGGCCGACCCTCGCTGGAGGGAGACGGGCCGGAGGCAGGGGGGCCCCAATAGGAGGCCGCTGTCCAGCGTGGAGAAGGAAACGGAGAGAGAGGTGGAACGGGTGATGTGGAAAGGGGGGACGTTTCCCCGGACGATGAGGAGCGGCGATGAGCAGGAGAGGAGGAGGAGGAGGTCCCCCGCCGGAAGGGGGGAGGAGGAAGAGATGGCAAGACCCCGGCGCAAGGAGGAGTGGGACGGAGAGAGGGAGCGGAGGAGGGAGAGGGAGAGGGAGGAGCTCCGGCGCAGGGTAGAGAGGGACGAGAGGTGGAGTCGCCACCAGGAGGAAAGGAGGAGGGAGTTGGAGAGGGGGAAGCCGAGGATGGACCCAGGGGAGGGGCGGCGGGAGAGGGAGAGGAGGAAGGGGGAGCGAGGGAGGGACACCCGGAGCGAGGGGGACGTCGACGAAGGGGAGGCAAGGCGCGAGCGCCGCAGGGAACGTGACCGAGAGGAGGCCGGGTACCGGCACAGCAGGAGCGAGGGGGAAAGCCGGGTCAGGGGTCACAGGAGGGAGGAGGACAGGAGGAGGCCGACGGACATGGAGGAGGCCGAGAGACGGAGGGACGGCGGGCGGTCCAGAGGGGGGGAGTGGAGGACTCGCGAGGAGGCGGGAAGGGGCGGTCGACCACGGGGCGGCGATGGTGCGAGGCACCAGAGCGGCGGCGAGGATGAGGGGAGGCGCGGGGAACAGGGAAGATGGGACACTGCAGAGAGGAAGAGGATGTGGGTAGAACCGCGGAGGGCAAGAGAAGACGGGTACGTTGAGCGAGGGAGGACGTGGACGGAGGAGGAAGAGGACCGAGCAGACAGGGAGAGGCGATATGGCGAAAGGAGTCACGGGGGAAGGCGGGAGAGGGAGGATGGTGGGATCTGGAGGGAGGCAGATAAGGGTGTGGGTGGCGGCGGCGGGCTGAGGACTGATAGCGGCCTCCCGGGAAGCGACAGGGAGGATGAGGAGGACGGGCGGACAAGCCGGAGGGGGCTGAGCGACAGGGCGCCCTCGGGGGAAGACATCGGCTTTGTCACCGTGTCCAGTGGCGGGGATGAGGAGGAAGAAGAGTTCGTGGACTGCCCGGAATTCTGGGATGGCGGCAATGGAGTGGACGGTGTTTACAAAGACGACAATGATGACGATGGTGGTCAAGGAAAGCATAAGTGTGTCTTAGGCGTGATTGGAAAAACCAAATCGGGCGAAATGCCCAACACCCGGATTGAGAGCGGTGGCGTCGACTGTCTTCTGACGGAAAGTGAGGACCGTCTGATCGACCAGGAAGTAGAGCCCCAGAGGCCACATGACCCGATGGAGGGCTCCAAAAAGGCGGAGCACCCCTACGCCGAAATCGGGAGTTTCAAGCGGGACTCCCAGACGGACCGCCTCCTGGCGGAGTGGCGGCAGAAGAACCGGGAGCCGTCCCCTCCCCCGTCCAACCCGTACGGCCACGTCCTCTCCGAGCTGACCTTCGAGGAGATTCTCCCCGTCCTGGGCGATGTGGACGTGGAGGCCATGAGCCCAGAGGAGAAGGAGGCCATCAGGATCCGGATGAGCGGTGCTTGGAGTATGCTTGCGGAGCCCAAGAGGCACTCCCAGGCCCCCCACCTCAAATGGGCCAAAGATGTAGTGCGGGAGATCCTGGGCCGCTCTGAGGAAAAGGTGGTGGACAAGGAACCCCAGGAGGACGGGTGCGACAATGAGGGCGAGCTGGAGGAGCTGGTCGATGGGATGAAAGTGGACGACGGGTACTTGGAGTCGGAGCCAGTGGAGGAGCAAGAGGAGGAGGAGGAGGTGGAGGAGGTGGAGCTCCCGGAGGGGGAGGGCTTGAGAGGTATGACGCCGAGCCGCCGTGACATGCATACCGTCGGGCCGGCGGACATGCATGGTGACGCACCGACACACACCACCACACCGCTATGCGAGAGTCCGACGGCGAGGGAAGCGCCATCCGACCTCCCCCAGGGGTCAGGGGTCAAAGAGTCAGAGGTGGAGCGGGATATCGAGATGTACTTGTGCGTTAGCAACACGCTGTACAAGCCCAGCAGCTGCCCCATTCTGAACTATCGACCCCTGGGGGCCAGCGAAGAGGATGAGCTCGGGGAGGAGGAGGAGGAAGAGGAGGAGGAGGAGCTAGCGGTTAGCTTAGCAGCAGACACGGAAGTGGACAGCAGGGAAGGGAAAGGAGGAGGAGGAGGGACTTTAAGCAGCACCTGCAGTTTCCGAGATTTGGGTCCCAAGGCCCGTTTACGGAGGAGGGGGATCCGCAAGACGACAGAGAGACGACCGCAGGGGATGGTAGAGGAGGAGGAAGAGGAGGAAGAGGAGGAAGAGGAGGAAGAGGAGGAACAGGCACAGGAGGAAAGTGTTGGAAGGGATCGAAGAACAAGAATATTCTCAAAAGGTAACGAGAGAGAGAGGACGGCGGTCTCTGACAAATCTAACTGAAATCAAACAAATCACCCTCTTTGATTAGCTCTTTTATTCCGATCAGTAGCTCAACCTCCTGTTTTCCCACCTATTTGTTTTTTGTCCCAATCATTTGTGTTCTCTTTCTTTTTGGGTGACTTTAATTTTGGGCCACTTCCTGGTTCCACGAAAATTTTTTGAGGTCATTTCTTGGAATTTCATTTCAAAATTTTCAGGTCGTGATGTCACTATCAGACGTTAAGTACACCTTTTTAAAATGAGAAATCAGATTCCATGTTAAATGTCATCGAACGCCACAGGCCATATACATCCCACGGGTGCTTTACATTGTCATGGTGATTAAGCGAGACATCCACTAGAGGGCCAAGCAGAGGCCACTTCTGAGTGCCGAGTTCCTGCAGTAACAAACTTGGTGATGGTGAAGGAGGTGCTAAGGCTGTACATTGTAAAGAAGAGGCAGCGCAGCAGATGCCAGCAGTCTTTGCAACCAGTAAAAACATGGCAGCAAGTGGACAAAGTATTCTACCTGGTTATTCCAATGCCATGTTGTTTTCTTCTTGTTTGTCCCTCCCACTGGTTGCCCTTGAGCATACCGTGTTGTTTTCTTCTTTTCCGCTCCTCCCGGTGGTTGTGCTTGTACTTTCCGAGTATTCTTCTTCTTCTTTTCTGTTCCTTGAACGGGTGGCACCTGAGCATACCATGTTGCCTTCTACTTTGCTCCTCCTGGTGGTTAAACATGAACATACCATGTCGTCTTACTCTTCTCCGTCCCCCTAACTGGTTGCGCTTGAGCATCCCGTGTTGTTTTCTTCTTCTTCTCTGTTCCCCATGGTGGTTGCATTTGAACATACCATGTATTCTTCTTCTTTTCTGTTCCTCCTGCTGGTTGCACTTGAGCATACCACACTGTCCTCTTCATCTGCGTTCTTTCGGCTGGTTCCACTTGAGCAGGCCTTCGTCATCGTCTTCCCCTCTGTTCCTTCAGCCAATTGTGTTTGAGCATACTGCACAGCACCACTCCCTGCAGACTTTCAGCGGTGCTGCTCCATTTGGCTATATGTCCACACACTGCCTGATAATAAAGCGAATTTCGCAGGAAATGAGAGCCGATGACGGACAGAGAGGTACTTCTGTTGGCATATTTAACGCTAACTAGAAATATTTAGCCAGAAGGCATCGTTACTCTTGCATCATTTCATTGTGAAATTCAAAGCACAACTGTAAGTCATGCATTTTCATTGAAATTTCAACCTCATCGTTTTCTTTCTTTTTTTTTTTTTTTGGTTTTGTTTCCTGGAATCTTCGTCACAGTTGTTAGTCATGTTTTGGTTCCATTGGATTCAAATCAAATAACAGCAAAATTATCAAGCAATCAGGGGGCTTCATAAAAGGTCCTTAAACTTCCTTTAAGACCTTTTGAAAACAAACAAAATCATCATAGAATTTAATAAAGATCAAAAATGAAATTCTATCCAAGAATAAAAAACTGCTTTATTTGAACTTTTTTCTGGATCAAAATAAAAGAACCTCGATTAAGAGAACACCCGGTTCTCTTGCTCAGGATGATCTCGAATAGGAGTCATTCGTCAGCATAGAAACTAATTTTTCCAGGCTATTCTGAACAGAGAAGGATTATAAAACTGTAAGGAAAGTTTTATTTTTACATTTTTGTGGGCCAGGAATGGGTTCATCCACTTTCCACTGCACCTTACCTGAAAAGTAGCTTTGGCTTGAACAAGGAATAGAACAATTTCGTAAAATGGAGGTACCAAAAATTGAAACGTTTGCTTCATTTCAACTTCAGCACTATAGCTCTAAAATGCTTTGCATTAATTGGCAAGAAAGTCGTTCAATTGTTTTTTGTTTTGACAGACTTTAGTAATATTGTGGTAAATTACCCCCCTCATCCCTCCTTCCTTCCATCTTGGAAAAAAAAAGTTACAACAAGAAATCAAAAAAATAAAATTCAAGACTGAGGACCCTTGGGGAAAACCCTGTGGGCGGGGCGTACAGGAAGTTGTGGCGACAGGTGCGGGAGGGCTGGTTCCCCTTAACCACAGAGATATTACAAGACAGGCCAGTTCATGTCAAAGCAGCCGCAATAAGACATCTTTATATATTTATTTTATTCTTTCATTTATTTGTTTAGCTATCTATTGATTATTTTATTACTAATACCCACATTCATTTTGTGAGCCGCCAATTTTTTTGAAATTCTTATTTTTCCATTCCGTTCCCTGATTGTTTATTGGAATGCCTTTTTTGGGGAGAAAAATTAAAGGGAAATTCTGCAAAAGGCTGGAAACACTGGTGCTGAACTCTTATAACTCGCATAAACCCATTTCTTTCGCCCTAGACGAGAACGAACGAAGCGACAGCTGGAGCGAGCTGGACCTCAGGTGAGGGGAATGCGAGGAATTCATTCATTCATTTGTTTTTTTACGATTTAACTTCTTTATCTGTTTCATGGATCACTCAGGAGCGTCATAGAAACCATCGGACGGCGGAGGAGAAACTCCAAGTTCTTCAGTGAGTGCCTCCCCTATTTATTTGTATTCTAATAATCATTAATAACAGTCTATTATTATTATTACCTAATAATTTTGTGAGAAATGTTGAAAAAGGACGAGTAGATAAATTAATTTTACCAGTTTGGTTTTTGTGTGTATGTTTTAAAAGTGAGCGAATGTGTCTGTGTGTGTACGATTGATTCGCTTAACAATGTTGTTGTTGGAATGGATCATCGTCGTTAAACAAGGAGTTACTGTATTTGTGTAGGCTGTGTGTGTGTGTGTGTGCCTGTGTGTATGTGCGCCAGTATGTTTTTTTTTTGTGTATGTTTGAAGGTGTGTGTGTGAAATGCTGAAAAGGCACGAGTTGATAAATTAGTTTGAATCTCTGAATTAATGAATCTCTGATAAAAATGTGGTGTATATGGATATGATTTATGCAATAGCCGTGTAATAGGTGTTATACCTGTGTTATAAACACACAGGTGAAGCTGTTGAGTTTCTCTTTTGAGGATTAGGATGAAGTTTGTGTGTGTGTCACTGTGTGTGTCGGCCTGCTTTATTTAAGTATTTTTTTGTTGTTAGTGTGCATATATTTGCTGTAGTTTCTGTGGTGTGTGTGTGTGTGCCCGCGCTTTGCATATTGTGTCTATCTATTTGCTGTGTGTGTGTTTGAAAGTGTTAATCTGTATATCTGTTAGAATGGTGTGTGTGTGTGCTTTACATTCTTGTTTTTGTTGTGTGTATCTATTTGCTCCGTGTGTGTGTGTGTGTGTGTGTGTAAGTGTTCTTCTGTGTCCGTATGGTTCTTGTCCGTGTGTAAGTTGTGCGTAAGTTGAAAAGTGAGAGTGAGTATGCAATTATGGTTTTTGTGTATATCTTTTAGAAGTGAGCCAATGTTGAACGTGTGTGTGTCGCACTACGTTTTTCAGTGTCTTTGTGTGTGTGTGTGTGCACGGGTGCAGCCTCTGACAGGTCTGTGCAGGTTCTCATTCTTGCACTCAAGAATCTTTTTCCTCTTTTGGGAACCAGTGTATCTCTTCCTCCTCCTGCAGATGCCGCCCAGCTCTACCAGCAGTATAGCGAAGCCGCCCAGAATTCCGAGATCCTCCGCCAGGCCCGGTCAGAGGTCACCTCGGTATGCGACGACGCCGTCCCCTCACCGGCCCCGTCGCCGCCGCCGGCCCGCAGGCCCCTCCCCCCTCTGCCCGCCGTCCCGCACCCCCACTCGCTGTCACATGTAAAGAGCCTCCCCCTCCCTACGCCGCCACGCCGCGAGGGCCGGAGGCCGTCTTCCCCGCGTTTGTCCATCTCCCTCACCCAGTCGGCCACGCTGTGGCGGGAGCTGCCGGGCGTTAGGAACAGCAATGAGCTGGAGGAGCTGACGGAGGACCAGCGGCGCCTCCAGGAGGTCGGTTTCCTTTATTTCCCCCCGGCTGTCATTCCGCCTTCCGCCTCTAGGTGGTGCCAGAGAGTCAAGCACATTGCGTAAGAAAACCTGTTTAGCTACTGTCCTCAAATGAGGATTTCACTATTAGCGACATCACTAATGCGATCTATTTGTAACCGTCTTACATTCAAATTGGATTTCAAAATGTTCATCTGTGAACGTTCATGTTCATGTGTGAGTAATTAGCTAATACCATTATTCTCAAATGAGGACCACATTAGTAGTGGTGTTGCTAATACGACCAAACTGTACATAAAAATAAACAGGAGATAAATATTAGATAAAGTGTCCTCACGTGACGACTTTGGGAACCAATAGGCTAATCTACAAGGAAATTTCCTACTTTCAGATTGTATGTCAAAATGTTAGATTTTCCTAAATATTTGCATTTATTTCATCATACCCTATTTTTTTATGCTCCCTTCATGTGAGTAATTGGCTAAGACTAGTGTTCTCAAATGAGAATTTCATTATTAGCGGTGTTTCTAAGTCCATTAGCCTGCCGTTCATATTGTTGTTCAAAAATGGTAGTTTTAAAAATAAACTGACTAAGTATTGAAATTAATTTCACCTTTACCCTTCTTTTCTATTTTGACTTTGAATAGAGTGATATAAGTAATTAACTATCACCTGTGTCCTCGAATGAGGATGTTATTATTTGCGGCATTGATAACCACTAGCCTGTAAAATGAAAAAATAAGGAAAAAAACAAAACTGTGAGGACACCAAGTCATCATTAGATAGATCAGGCGAGTGGTTAAAGTGTCCTCATATGATGACTATTGGAACCAATAGACTCACCTATTAAGAAATGTCCTGCGTTCAAATTGTATGTCAAAATGTTACCTTTGAAAAACATTTTCATAAATAGATTTAGATTTAGTTCACATTATCCTCCTTTTGAATCTCAGGCCCTGTGAGTAATTAGCTAATACTCTTGTTCTCAAATGAGGACTTCAGTGAGGACACCAGGTCAACATTAAATAGGAGATTAGGGGAGTAGAAAACATCATGTCCCCATTGAAGGACATTTAGAAACAATAGGGTAATCTATCAGGGAACTTTTTAATTCTTTTTTTAGTCAAATTATTTTAAAAAGTTTTAAATAAATATTAACATTTATTTCCCCTTTACTCTCCTTTTTCTATTGTCACATGTTGCAAGTGATTAGCCAGTGCGAGTGTCCTCAAATTTCAATGTCATCACTAATACAACTAGCCAGTATGAAAGAAAATCAGAAGACTAATCTTTAAGAGAACTTCTTATGTCCAAATCGTTTGTAAAAAATACTAGCTCTAAAAAAACAACAAGAAATATTAAACTTTACATCACCTTAAGCTCACTCTTTTTGTATTCTCTCTTGGTGCTAGTACCATTGTCCTCAAAGGAGGACCTCATTGTTAGCAGCGTCGCTAATACCACTAGCCAGTATGAAAGTTAAATCTTTGAGGACTACAGGTCCAGGAGATTAGCGATGTAAAAAATATCTTGTCCTCATATGAGGACTTTGAGGAAAAATAAGCTAATCTTTCAAGAAAGTTTTTCTGCTAAAGTTTTTGTCAAAAATGGTACTTTGAAAAAAAAATAGAAAATAGTGACATTTACATCACATTTTAGCTTCACTTTTTCCATTCTTACTTAATGCAACTAGTTAATACCAGTGTCCTCAAATGAGGACTGCAGTGTTGCCAATACCACTAGTCTGTATGATTGTAAAAAAATCTGTGCGACAATAGGTCCAGGACAAATAGCAGGAGCTCTTAGAACATTAAAAAGATCTGTATTTCATTCTTTTTTTTTTTAAACCCCAAGGTGAGGTTTGAGGTGGTCACCTCGGAGGCGTCCTACTGCCGCAGTCTGGACATCGTGGTGGAGCACTTTGTGAAGTCCAAACAGTTGGGGGCGCTGCTGACCACCCAGGATCGGAACTGGCTGTTTTCCCGGCTGCCGGATGTCCGTGCTATCAGTCACAGGTGGGTGTTTGCTGTTAACCCCCCCCCAAAAAGTACTAGATATGTGAAAACATTAAAAAACATGACTCCCTTCAAAAACATTAAGAAAGTGTAAGAAAAGAACAATATAATTAGCAGTTGATGAAATAAAAAAATTGCTTAATCAATTATAATATTTTGCATTAGATATTCAAAAAAATACTCCATTCCTTTGTGCACTAGAGGAAACCGTGAGTGTTTAGTGCTTTTGGGAACATACATGGATCATTATTATTTATATATTTATTTTTAAAGAAAGTCTTTTGAAATTGATAGTCCTCAATTGATACAAAATGACCAATTAAATATTAAAATAAATAAATAAATAAAATAAAAAAAGAAATACAAATTTTTGTTTTTTAATTTTATTTTTTTTGTTTTTACTTTTTGTTCCCGATAAACAGAAACATTGGGTAACCCCTCCTTTGGGGCAGAACTGATTGATTCACCGGTTGCTTAATTTCCAACATCAAAAAAGATTTCTAAGAAAAACATACGTGGTTTGATGATTTCAGTTTCCTGTCCAAACTTGAGGAGCGTCTGGAATCCGACATCATTCACTTCAGCGTCTGTGACATCATTGCGCGCCACTGCCAGCGTTTCAAGATGGTTTACGTTCCCTACCTCACCAACCAGTCATACCAGGACGCCACCTACCAGAGGCTCATGTGAGAAATGAATAATCCATAACCAATAGTCTTAACAGCTTGTGGGACTCAATAAGCTGGAAAAATGTAGCATGTGTTGATAAAATTGTGCCTAGTGGCCAAAAGCTGGAACTGCAAGTGCAGCACAAAAAAAAAAGACATGAACTTGAAATAATATGAGTATAAAACTAGAAGGGTGTCAGCGGGAAAAGCCCTCCTTCTTGATGATGATGATGATGGTGTGTGTGTGTGTGTTCAGGAATGAGAATCAGGGGTTCCGGCAGGTGGTGGAGAAGCTGGAGAGGAGTCCGGTCTGTCAGAGGCTTCCTCTCCGCTCCTTCCTGGTTCTTCCCTTCCAGAGAATCACCAGGATCAAACTGCTGGTTCAGGTCAGTTCGCATTTGATCCGCTAGAGGGCGCTGTCTCCGCAAAAATACATGATCCCCGTCCCGGTGCATCGCTGATTTGTTTTTTTTTGGCCACTAGAGGGCAGCAAAACTCAACTGTAGGGCTTACTGTCAATGCTATATAACACTTAAGACACACACACACTCGTACAAATGGATAGATATGCGCGCACATACACACAATGACAAGCATGCAGGCACACACACACACACACATAGACGCTCATACACATACACATATTTGCCCACATGTACACACACGGACATGCGCACAAAATATGGATGCAAAAACAGATAAGGACACATGCTCATACACAGATACATCTGCCCACACGCATTCCAACTCATGCACATCAGATGCTCACACACACAGACAGTACACCTGCACTAAAAGACAGATATCCCCCCCCATACACACACAATGCTGTGCTTGCACATAACTACATACACAAACGGTCATACACACATACGCTAACAGCCAGGTATGCCCCCCCCCACCAAACACAGACAAACACACACACACACGCGGGCATGCACAGAAAATACTGATGCTCACATGCACACACTCACACACCTGAATTAAAAGACAGATATGGATACACACTGATATGCAAACACACCCAAGTGCTCACACACATTTGGACACACTAACTAACCAACAGACCTATATACATGCACACACCCACACACACACATGCAGTACACCTGCAATAAAAGACAGATATACCCCCCCCCCCACACACACACACACACTGTCACTCGCCTATATGTACAAAATATTCATCACCGTGCACATACATTGAGCTACACACACACATACTGAGCACCAAGTGAAAACCTAGCTGAGATTTGAAGATTTGATTGACAGCTAGGCAGGCCGAGAGGTTCTCAGGTTTCATTCTAGAACCCGTGGTGTTTTCTCTCCAGAACATCGTGAAGAGGACGAGCCCCGGCAACCCAGATGCTACACAGGCAATCAAAGCCCTGAAGCTCCTGGAAAAGGTCCCGCCTCCGTCCGCTTTGGCCGACGCAAGTCCTTCCAGCCCCTTCTTTGGATTCCTCTCTAGACTCTCGTTTTTGCTTCGTTACAGCTGATCCTGGAGAGCAACGAGAGCATCTCGCAGATGAAGAACATTGAGTCGCTGGTGTCGCTCAGTGCCAAGGTGGACTTCGAGTGCAGGGTGAGTTTGGCGCCCCACTGAAGGCCGGGGGAGGCATAACAGGCAGGGATTTGCTATCTTTGGTTCTCTAAATTGAAAATTGAAAACTCTAAATTGTTCGTGGGTGTGATTGACAGCTGATTTCCCGGTTAAAAGCCGGCCCCTCTCACCCAAACACTCCTTAAGATAAGATCAAAAGTATTCATCCAAGCAAAAAACAGTAATGTTGCTATATGCACATAACAACAATAAAACTTCTTATAAGTATAACATAAAAGTAGTAGTTTGCAAATAAAGTTTTTAATAGAAAGTAAGATAAAATAATTGCAATTTGCATGGAAGTTAGTATATTATGTTAAATGTAATTGTACAGGATCATAATAATAAATTATGATCATTTTCATTAATAAATCCTAAAAAATGAAGAGTAATATTGCACAGGACAGGGGAAATATTGCACATTAAATGAAAACATGTCAATATATGATGTAATCTATAGAGGAATATACTGCTCAAAAAAGAAAGGGAACACTTTGAGTTACATTTTGTTGTTTAACTGTTCCCTTTATGTACTTGCACAAGGTATATTGAACTTAATATTAACCTGGGAGATTAATATTGCACATTAAGATGAAAAAAATTTAGCCAATGATGTTGAAAAGCATTACATGTTGTTTTAAGAATGAACAAGTAATATTGCACATTAATTATATACTTTTATATATTTTTAGTTTCACAGCGGCTAAATAGCTAGCAACCATTGCCAACTGCTTGGACACACGGGCCTTATCGCACGCATATATGTGTGTGTGTGTGTGTGTGTGTGTGTGTGTGTTGCAGACCCTCCCTCTCATCAGCCAGTCACGGCGGTTACTTCGTGAAGGTCCTGTCACCGAGCTGATGGACTTCTCCCTGAAGGACACGGAGAGGAGCATCTACCTGCACCTCTTCAACGATTACCTCTTGCTGTCACAACAGAAAGAGTAGGTTTTTGCCGGTTTATTTTTTTACAAAGTTTTTTAAAACTCCATTTGACATGTTTGAATCATCTTTTTTATTTCCCTGCAAAACAGCAAGTGGTAAATATGGACCAAAAAAAAAAACAAAATGGATTTTTGTTTAATATAATTTTATATTCTTTAAAAAAGATTGAGTGGAATATTAGAAAGCTTTTCTTGAGAATCTCGCACGTTAGCGCCAAAGATTAATGGCATTTTAACCCAGGCCTGCACTACTTCCTCCTTCCAGAGGTGGGCGCTTTACCGTCATCGACTACTCCCCCGTGGCCGAGGTCCGAGCCGAAAACTGTCGGGTGAAGCTCCACTCCTTGCAGAAGAACCTGTTCCGGCTTCACACCTCGCAGAGATCCCTGCTGCTACGGACCGACAATCAGTGAGATAGCGGCGGTGGGGAAGAGGCGGGGGCTGATGGCCGGTCACCACATGAACATCATTTTATGAATCTTAATTATGTTTTTTTTTTTTTTTTTTTTTTTTCTCAACTCGTCTCCCAGGAGTGATAAGCTTCGCTGGATATCCGCTCTCTCCCGTCCTCACCCGGAAGTTGATTTTTCTTCTGCTCAAGGTGAGTCTCGCCCACTGCAGTTTCCACGTTAATTTTTCTTTATTTATTTTTTTCTTTATTTATTATTAGTAATAGTAGTATTAATCAGTCATATATTTTATTATTTTTCACATTTTATTTTGTTATTACAAATTTTACAATTCAACTCTTCTTTTTGCAAATTTTAATATTATATATTATTGATATTATCATAATATCATTATTTAAAATTGAAAAAAGTGTGTGTGTTTACACAAACAGATCATCTATTGGAGATTTTTCATCATAAAAATGTATTTTCATTTGTTCATGAGGTGATTTATTTAGGGTCGACAATGTCAGACCCGCTGGGACTTTTCTAACTTAGCGTGTGTGTGTGTTCGCATTCAGACTTCCCTCAGATGCAGTGTATCCGAGCCATCGTGGCCCAGCAGCCGGACGAGCTCTCCTTGGAAAAGGCCGATGTCGTCCTGGTTCATCAGCAGAGCAGCGATCGTAAGACCTTGCAAAACACACACACACAAACACTTCTTCATCCTCTTTTTTTTTTTTTTTGCTTATTTCCTCATCTCCGTGCCCCTTTTGCTCCTCAGGCTGGGTGGAAGGAACCCGCTTGTCGGACCGTCACCGCGGCTGGATCCCGGAGTCCCACCTGGAACTCATCGGCAACGCCAGGGTCCGACAACGAAACCTGTCCGACGCCCTCAAGCTGACGACAGCCACTGCTGCGCTATGAGCCTCCCTCCGCCACGCTGGGACGTGGAACTCCGATCCAGGGATTTTTTTTTTTCCCCACCAGGAGACGGTGGTTCAAAGTCCACCTCCCGGTCTGGGGAGGGATGCAATTCCTACTCCAGTCCAGCAGGGGGCAACATTCAGAAAATTCCCAGCAACGGACCTGCGGTTAATTTTTGTTTAGGTATTTTAGAAAATAAATTCCCCCCTTTTTTTTTCCAAGAAATCCTTCAGAGAAAATATTGTTCTATGTGTATAGTGAAGAGAGCCTGAGAGTTTTTGTCTGCACCTGGAGCGCAGGTCAGAGTTGTAACATGTACAGACTGAAGTTGCACGACAGTTAACGTGGAAAGAGTTCAGATTAAAATCGACATTTAACATCATCCAAGATATATATATTTCTCTCCCTTCCATGCGTTTCTCCATAAATTGCCACTGTAGCGTTTTAGCAACAGCGTTTGTAAGAGCAAGGGGTTACATTTATTTCTCCAAAAAGTCATTGATTAGAGATTGCGGAGCATAACGGACAGATATTTTGTTGAGATTGATTTTTGTCTTTACAAATGTCCAAGACACTTTTCACGTGTAGCAGGTCTGAAACACAATCTTTAGCATGATCTACAGAAAAAAAAACCTTCCCCCTGATGAGAAAGTATTTGGCAAAGGCGGCAAGGAAAAACTGTTGCAGGAACCTCGGATTGATCTGAGCTCAGAGTCAGCTTTATTGTCAATTTCGAGAATCCAGAATATGTTTCTCATGTTCCATCGGCGACATGACATTACCAAAATAACAATAAAGTGCACATTTACAATAAATTAAGTCATTAAAAATAACACTAATTAAATTCTTAAATATATATATAATATTTAGTGCATGCTTTTAGCAACAAGCATATATTGAGAACAATGAAATGCAAAACAGTTATGGGTTTGAAAAACAAATTTGAGTCCCTGTTTCTTCAGCGCAGAATTCAATAGGACTTTTCAGGATAAATTTCAAAATCAACTCTATTGTCAATTTCTCCGCAATTACTGGACATACAGAGCAATCGAGAGGACCTCTCTCACAATCCCACGGTGATCTGAAATTAACAAAATAATAATAATAGAATTTTAATTAAAGTGGGGCGGAAGGGAGGGAATGGGATAGTGGGAAGAGTTCAGCATCCTGATGAGTGAAGGCAATTTTTTGGGAATAAAGTGCATGGAGATCCAATCTACCAGTACTGAGGTGAAAGGAGGATAACAGAGATTTAGCATCATAAAAACCTGAAATGTATAAATATATGTAATTTGAATATAGAGGGTAGCAGCAATAAATCCAAAAAACACTAAGTTATACCATACAAAAGCAGGTCAGAAAACTTATTTAAAGGCATAAAAAGGTCAGTATATAATACAGTAGCAGCATCTTGGATTTTACTGTAACTGTGCAAAAATGGCAGTTGTGCAAAGTGCATAATAGTGCAATATGTTGTAAGGGTCCAGTGTTTCAGGGAGAGTTCAGTCTCCTGACAACCTGGTGTGTGAAGCTGTTGGTGAGTCTGGTGGGGCGTGCACGGAGGTTCGGGTATCTTCTCCCTGAGGGCTTTGCGGGTGAGGCAGAGCTTTTCTGTTGCAGCTCCTGGTGGTACAGCTACTCAGGACACTCTCCATGGTTCCCCGGTAGAAAGTGTATATGATGCTGTTGGGGGATTTCGCCATCGCTTGAGTTTGCGAAGGAAGTAGAGATGCTGCTGTGCCTTTGTCGCCGGGAATGTGGTGTCGGTGGTCCAGGAGAGGTCCTCACTGATGTGCAACCCCCAGGAATTTTCCACAGCAGCACCGTCAATTGTCAATAGGGTGGGTTCTCGGTGTGGCCTCTCCAAAAGTGGATCTCGATCTCCTTAGTCTCCTGCTGGTGTTCAGCAGGAGGTTGTTGTCTATGCACCACATGGTTAGAAGGTCCACCTATAGATATATAATATAAATACATTTATATACTGTAGATACACAGGAAAAGCCGAAAGAAGAAGATACACAGGATAAAATGGAAGTATGCAAGTAAATTTATAAAAAAAAAATTGCATACAGACAGAGTTATGGCTCTTTGGCAAAGGTGTAAAGGTGCAAATAGTCCATCTAGATGAGGCAATTCAAAACAGCGAGTTCTGATCAATTGAGCGTGGACGGCCGGGTGTACTTTCCTATGTTTGCTGCCAAATTTTATTTTTAAAAGTATAACCCTGTTGCTATTGTTGTGCAACAAAAAAAAAAAACCCAGCAGCAGAACATGCAAATTTGGGACTGCAGGGTCAGCTTGATGGAGAACAGATTGTGACAGAATGCAAGAGATTCCAGAGTCAAAGTGTTTATTGTCATATGTGCAGTTGGGAAATATGTGAAGCCAGATACTGTAGGTTGCTAAAAAAAAGCCAAACTATAAATAATAAGCATATTTTTTACACTGCAGAGAAATGTTGTGTTCAAGCTTCCCTCTGCTTTGGCTGACCGAAACCATCTGACAATTGCAAAGAAATCTCAAACTTTTGTTAAATTTATTTGTCAACATAGCAATACTTGTATTTATTTGGACTGGAAAACCCTTGTTTTTTTTGTTTTTTTTTAAAAAAAAGATAAGATAAATTAAGAAAAGAACTTAAGATAACTAATGTTATCTCAAGATAACTTATCTCAAGTTAAGATAAGTTAAGACAAGATACAATAAGATAAGATGAGATAAGTCAAGAAAAGAAGTTAAGCAAATTCAAGATAAGAGAGGATGACCTATCTTATGTTAACTTAAGATAAAACTTTTTCAATCGTGATGGAATTTCTTGTAACAGATGGCTCCAACATTGCGAAGAGTAATATTGCACATGAGCAAACGTATGAAGAAATATATTGCACATGATACTGAACTTAATAGAGCCCTGATATTAATATTAATTTATTCATATATTATATAACGTGAGGATAAAAGTAGTGTTGCACATGGGTTCCTTCTTCTTCTTCTTCTTCTTTCGGCTTTTCCCGTCAGGGGTCGCCACAGCGAGTCAACTTTCCCCAACTAACCCTATTCTCTGTATCCTCCTCTCTCACACCAACTTCCTTCATATCTTCTCTCACTACGTCCATAAATCTTCTCTTTGGTCTTCCTCGAGACCTCTTGCCTGGCAGATCCAATTCCAGCATCCGTCTACCAATATATTCACTATCCCTCCTCTGTACATGACCCAACCATCTCAGTCTGGCTTCCCTGACCTTCTCTTCAAAACATTTAACATGTGCCGTTCCTCTGATAGACTCATTCCTGATCCTATCCATCCTGGTCACTCCCAAAGAGAACCTCAACATCTTCATCTCTGCAACCTCTAGTTCTGCCTGCTGTCTTTTGGTCATTGTAACTGCTTCTAGTCCTTACATCATCGCTGGTCTCACCACTGACTTGTACACCTTTCCTTTTATTCTGGCCAATAGTCTTCTATCGTATAGTACCCCTGACACTTTTCTCCACCCATTCCAACCTGCTTGAACCTGTCTCTTCACCTCTTTTCCACACTCTCCATTGCTCTGGACTGTTGACCCTAAGTACCTGAAATCCTCCAGCTTCTTGATCTCCACTCCCTGTAGCCTCACCGTTCCACTCGAGTTCCTCTCATTCACACACATATATTCTGTCTTGCTGCGACTAACTTTCATTCCTCTCCTTTCCAGAGCATACCTCCACCTCTCTAGATTTTCCTCTACCTGTTGTCTGCTCTCACTACAGATCACAATGTCATCCGCAAACATCATGGTCCATGGGGATTCCTGTCTAACCTCATCTGTCAGCCTATCCATCACCATTGCGAACAAGAAGGGGCTCAGAGCTGTTCCCTGATGGAGTCCCACCTCCACCTTGAACTTCTCTGTTACCCCTACAGCACACCGCACCACTGTCTCACAGCTAGCATACATGTCCTGCACCAGTCTAACATACTTCTCTGCCACTACAGACTTCCTCACACAATATCAGAGCTCCTCTCTTGGCACCCTGTCATATGCTTTTTCCAGGTCTACAAAAACGCAATGCAACTCCCTCTGACCTTCACTGTACTTTTCTATTAGCATTCTCAACGCAAATACTGCATCTGTTGTACTCTTCCTAGGCATGAAGCCATACTGCTGTTCACAAATGCTGACTTCTGCTCTCAGTCCAGTTTCCACTACTCTTTCCCATAACTTAATTGTATGGCTCATCAACTTTATCCCTCTATAGTTGCCACAATTCTGCACATCCCCTTTATTCTTAAAAATAGGCACCATCACACTTTGTCTCTATTCTTCAGGCATCTTCTCACTCTCTAAGATCCTGTCGAATAATCTAGTCAGAAACTGCCGCTGCCTCTCCTAGACACTTCCACACCTCCACAGGTATATCATCAGGACCAACTGCTTTTCCACTCTTCATCCTCTTCAATGCCTTCCTCACTTCACTTTTACTAATTTGTGCTACTTTGTGGTCTACAATAGTCACCTCTTCTACCCTTGCCTCTCTTTCATTTTCCACATTCATCAGCTCTTCAAAGTACTCTTTCCATCTTCCCATCACTCTTCTACCATCTGTCAATACATTTCCCTCTCTGTCCTTAATCACCCGGACCTGTTGTACATCCTTTCCATCTTTATCTCTCTGTTTCGCCAACCTGTATAGATCATTCTCACCCTCCTTACTATCCAACCGAGCATACAAGTCATCGTACGCCCTTTGTTTGGCCTTTGCTACCTCTATCTTTACCTTTCGCCGCATCTCCCTGAACTCCTGTCTGTTCTCTTCAGTCCTCTCAGTATCCCACTTCTTCTTTGCTAACCGCTTCCTCTGTATATACTCCTGCACTTCCTCATTCCACCACCAAGTCTCCTTATCTACTTTCCTTCCAGATGACACACCAAGTACTCTTCTACCTGTCTCCCTGTAGTTGTCCAATCATCTGGAAGCTCACACTGACCACACAGAGCCTTTCTCAACTCCTCCCTGAAAACCATGCAACACTCCTCCCTTTTCAGCTTCCACCACTTTGTCCTCTGCTCTGCCTTTGTCCTCTTCATCTTCCTTGTCACCAGAGTCATCCTACAAACCACCATCCTATGCTGTCTGGTTACACTCTCACCTACAACTACTTTGCAGTCACTGATCTCTTTCAGGTTACCTCGTCTATACAAGATGTAGTCTACCTGCGTGCTCCTACCTCCGCTCTTATAAGTTACCCTATGTTCCTGTTTTTTCTGGAAGAATGTATTCACTACAGCCATTTCCATCCTTTTTGCAAAATCTACCACCATCTGTCCCTCTGCATTCCTATCCTGGATACCAAATCTGCCCATCACTTCTTCATCCCCTCTATTGCCTTCACCAACATGTCCATTGAAGTCTACACTAATTACCACTCTCTCATTTCTGGGTATATTCTGCATCACTTCATCTAACTCATTCCAGAACTTCTCCTTCTCTTCATATTCACATCCCACCTGCGGGGCATAGCCACAAACAACATTGAGCATCACACCTTCAGTTTCTAGTTTCAGACTCATAAGTCTATCTGACATTCTTTTCACCTCTAGGACGTTCCTAACGAACTCCTCCTTCAAGATAACTCCTACTCCATTTCTCTTCTTGTCAGTACCATAATAGTACCATAATAGTACAACTACAATAGCCTGCCCCTAAGCTTCTTGTCTTACTACCTTTCCACCTGGTCTCCTGGACACACAGTATATCCACCTTCCTTCTCTGCATCATGTCGACCAACTCTGTACCTTTTCCTGTCATAGTCCCAATATTCAAAGTCCCTACTCTCAGTCCCAGGTTCTTTCCTTTCCTCTTGTAATATCGTACATGATACATGAAATTACATTGCCCAAAAGGGCACATGATAATGAACATTATATCACCCATTTGTCGGTGATGAAGGTCATACTGAACATAATATTGGTGTTATTATTCACATTATGTGATAATTTGCAGGATTTGTGATCCAGCACTCGAAATCCCCCGAAAGAAACAACTTAAGGCCAGGTTAAGGCCACACATCCTGCTGGAAATTGCAACCAAAAGTGTTGCAATTTATTTCCCAGTGTCCAAAAGTGAACACATTGCAACCAATTTACGTCATCAACCCAGTATACATGGCGCAAGTAAGACATTGGCTGCGCTCGTAATGTAAAGGATATGTTAAAAATTACGATTTTTGTATTAAATAGTTGCTCATGCTTTTTTTAGCAACACATTCTTGTATGAAACAATATTTATGCCATTTAGTCCTACCACTTAGAGCAGTTGGGGTTCCCTTTCAATGCCAACACACACACACGCACACGCACACACACACACACGCACACACACACACACGCACACACACACACACACACACACACACACACACACACACACACACATAACATACACGATTTATTTTTCCTTAATGTTTGTAGACGCATTTTTCCACTCTTGCTTCCCAGTTTTAAGGCTAAAATTATTTATAATTATTTTTACTGTTAATTTCCATGTTTTTATCAAGTCGTTCTCTCTGTTTACAGGAGTGACGGCAGGCGGTCACGCCCGGCACGTAGCCTCCGCCTGGCGGGAAGGGGGAGGAACCACCGCGTCAACTTGCAGCGCCGATTGGTCCTCACAGCGAAGTGGACTGCGTAAAACATGTTGATTGACAGCACAAATCAGCAAATGACAGTGGCGAGAAACGCCTTTACTTCGCCCCGAACGGCTCCTTACACTGTCAATCAAGACACTCGCTTCTGATTGGCTCCAGTGGCACCAGCTGGCCGGGGCCTACGTTTGTTGTTGTTTTCGTAGTTCAGAAATAGACTAGACCGACATCTTTAAAATTGACCGAATTCCCACAGCTTTCCAATACAACTCTGGGATTAGATTGTTTTTGCTTTTTAATCCAGAGTCCGGTGTTGTTTTTGTTGTTGTTGTGGAACCAAAAGAGAAGACGTGGGAGAGAAGAATTCATACGGAGTCTGCGTTCGGAGTGAAACTTGTCGTTTTTAAAAAGGTACACTTAAACGGGAAGGTTGTTGACCCGTTAGCCTGAATGTTGACTTAAGCTTAGTTAGCTTGAATGTTGACGTTTAAAACATTCTAAATATTTCGGCGTTGTCTGGTTTTACGCTGGGGGAATATTGGAAATGTCCGGTCGACATCTGTTTTCGTGGTTCTCGAAAAATGGCGAGTCACCCGGCCTCACGGCGGTGTTTGTCAGCTGACGTGGCCTCGTTCGGTCGACGAACCGGACCTCAGCCGCCGCCAGCCGGAACGTTCTGGCCGGAGAACCCGGATCAGCGGCGGGGAAACAGAAATGACTGGTCGTCCCCATTAAATGCCGAAAAAATTGGCAGGAATTTCAGGAAAAAGGACAAATTACTAGAAGTTATTGAAAATGAAATGATTATAAAATATGGGTGAAATTGGGAAATATCTGGAAAATACTGTGAGGAATTAATTTGAAATTCGTGACAAATTGTCCTTGGTGCCTGCCAGACACTACTTGAAAGTTGCAAGAAACGAAGAGGCTTCACGTCTGTTAATCCAGGAACTGTTCGGAAAAAAATAATATCATAATCACCAATCGCCGTAAAATCAGTTTTGGAAACCTCAAATCTGTAAAAACATCAAGTAAAGTCATTGTGGTACTACTATTCTCAAGTTTTTTTGCTGTTAATGCCCTAATTTTGATGCTTGTAAAAAGCGTGTATATGATCATTTAATGAAACATCAAGAACATAAAGAAATTCCAAGTGGCAGATAGAGACGTAAACAATGCACACTGTAGCCAGGCCCAACATGTAGAATCATTGCCATGGCAACCCAAATGTACCATAGGACTGGACAACAGGTCCGGCCTTTTGGTTTGCGCTTTCATTAAACCATGCCGTTGTGGACTTTGGAGGTTTACTGCTTTATATTAAGTGTTTTGGTGCGTGTGTGGGCTTTCAGATGAGCAGCCAGTACCAGCGCTCAGTGCCCCTGGAGGTGAGGAGGGCAGAGGGCGAGAGGGTCCGGGCTAAACATCCCGACAAGATCCCGGTAAGCGATCGTCAAACGGCGCCGTTGCTATTGTTGCGGCATGACTGCGTTAACCAACTGCTGCCGCTGTGTCTGCCATGCAGATCATCGTGGAGCGCGCTCAGAGGTCACGGGCCCCCGAGCTGGACAAGAAGAAGTACCTGGTGCCCTCGGACCTCACAGGTACAAACATCTGAACTTACATATTGAACATTCTGGATTGTTGTTACAGTGGAATTTGTTTAAAATATATGAATAATATATTCAGACAGAGTATGTTCACGACCCAAGACTTCTGCAGGAAATAACACTGAGAAATTAAAACTATTCTCTTGAAAGATATTCAGCAACAAAATGCAATGTCAGCAAAATTAGGGAAACGACAAGGAAATAAATTCAGCTCAAAACAAATAAGAACTTATATTAA
Source organism: Fistularia commersonii (assembly GCF_037954325.1). Classification (NCBI taxonomy): domain Eukaryota; kingdom Metazoa; phylum Chordata; class Actinopteri; order Syngnathiformes; family Fistulariidae; genus Fistularia; species Fistularia commersonii. The sequence goes on along the minus strand of NC_141294.1, from coordinate 18,854,998 downwards.
TTTCGAGAAATGGAGATAGCCACAATAAATTGAAGAAGAGGTTTCTGTGAACTGAAATTCACCCCCTACAACCCCGCCTTTTAAAGCAGTGGGTCATGAGGAACAACAAAATACGTGGAAATGAACAAGTTCACTAAAACTGTTAAATTCAAAGAATTTGGGGCAACATGTTAAAAATGTGTTGCGAATACGGGTGTGGACATCTTTATGTTTACTGTCAGCTGTTCTGATCGACTCAGTGACTCATGCCCTGTCTACACGATAATGCTGTGTTCTGGTTTCGGTCACCATTCACATGCGGTTTTGTGTTTTTTGAATGCAAGAAGCACGCCACAGTACACATACTTGGCCAGTGGGAGGGCGCTGTGATTCACTGACAAAGTAAAAAGCGAGCATGCATGGCATCCTGTCTCGGCACAATTGACCCCCGAACGGGGTCTCAGCGCACATCCTCACCTGATGAACCCTGTTTCATCCCATGCACTGACCTTTGACCTTCTGTGTCTGTCTCCACGCTCACCGCCATCACGTAGTGGGCCAGCTGTGCTTCCTTATCCGTCAGCGGGTTTCCCTGAGGCCAGAGGAGGCGCTGTTCTTCTTCGTCAACAACTCGCTCCCCCCGTCCAGCTCCCCCCTTTCTGCGGTGTACGAGGTAAATTGTCTCGTCTCAAACACACACGCAAACACATACACATTAAAAAGCCACCACTTTTACAGGAAACCCTGCCAACCAGTTGAAAGCAAGAGTTTGTTGGTTGTTAAAGTATTTTAAATGCGACGTTCAATTCTATAAAAAGTTAAGATACGGCTTCTAACACTCGAACACGACTGAGACCCTGTTTCTAACCCCTTACACTTGTTTCTCCCCCATCTTGTCCTCCTGCAGGAGCACCACGAAGAAGACCATTTTCTCTACATGACCTACAGCAACGAGAGCGTTTATGGGGCGTGAAGAGTGCATGTGTTTTGTGTCGGAGGGAGAGAGGAAAAAAAAGAAGGCAAGCGCCGGAGAAAGTGAGGAGAAATTTAACTGATTTAAAAAAAAACAAACAAAAAAAAAAAAAACACCAAGCCGACAAAGGTTCGTGGAACCTCCTGCCATTTTTTTTTTTTTTTGAGAAAATATAACGCAGGTGGGCGTTCGAGTGCCGGTGTGGAAGCGTAAACGTGGAGGTGTCTGTGAGGCTACTTCATCTTGTTTTCTTCATAAAATGCGTGAAAAAGAAATGTTTTTAAAAGAGGAAGAGTGGAAAAAGAACGAAAGAAGTGGCTTGCGATAGGAAGTCGAATTCGGGAAGCACTGTCCTCGTCTCTCCCTCTCTCTGTCTATATTTAATGCAAATAGTTTTTTGTTGTAAATGAATATCAATTTTCCATTTTTTTTTTCTTTTTAAGCGGGAAGGGGGGGGATGTTGAATCATGGCAAAAACTCACGTTTGTGATTTGTTTCTTATTTTTCAAAATAAAGTACTCGTCATAAAACGGTCAGTCGATCCATTTGTGTGTCATTTATTTTTACCAAATTAATATACAGTGGTTTTGAAATGTTGGAGAAAAACATGTTTGTATGTTTGCGAGTTCCTGCTCGATCACGGTCAGTTTTATTTGTTCGCTCTAACTTGGAGCGCTGGACATTTTTTCAAAAAGGTGGGTGCGTCTGACAGGCTGGGATGATTCGACTATTTAAGGGGAAGTGTCATTGTGCTTCAGTTGCTCTGCTTGCTTTCAAGTCAAAAGTGTCTGGCTTTTAGATCACGAGCAACAAGAGACTTCTTTATTTGCCCCCCCTCAACTCCGTCTCAGTGAAACGAAAGTCCCAGGAGTTCAGCGAAGGGAGAACCATGGAGATGACGGAGATCGAGACAGAGGAGAAGAAAGAGGAGACAGAGGCCATGCAGCCACCAGAGAACAAAGTTAAAGGTATGGGATTTTATAAACAAATTTTTTTATTTATTTTTTTATTGCTTGAAATTTGAGGTGAAAGGCATGGGATTTAAAAAAAATGAAGAAATTTATTTATTTTCCTGAGAGCTTGAGGTTAAAGGTACAGGATTCCAAAAACACAAGAAATGTAATTTTTTTTTTCCTTAGAGAAGAAATTGATTTTTTTAAAGCCTGATTCATGATTTTATATTGCATGAACGGATTGAGGAATTTAAATAAAACATATATTAAAAATAAAATGATGAAAAAAATTCTGAAAGGCTTTTTAAGTGTTTTTTTTTTCGACACAAATGTTGAATTTTGCTTTTCTCCAAAAAGGGCTCAAACAGCAAAACATTAAAACAATATTTAATAATTTAAACATTAAAGAATAATAATTATAAGAATAATAATAATAAAATTATAAAACACAAGAAGGAAATAATCCTGTACTGCAAATCACCCTGAAAATTCTCGTGTGTACGTGACAGCATTTAGATATCAGAACAAAAGTAAAATACTTGCCGTGTCAGGAAATGACCCACTTTCCAGACTGTTATCTCAACAAAAAAAAAATAATAATCAGAGCCACACTGCTATTCTTAATGTACGTATTTGTCTTTTGCAGAGGGCAATCCTTACTCTGTCCTTCAGGCCCCAACCGAGGACATCTACTCCGAGACCCTCCACCCCCCTTTTTCGTCCAAGGATAGACCCGGTGGGGCATCTCTCTATCTATCAATCTGTTTTTCTGTCTGTCCATCCATATTAGTGATGGGTAACCTGATTGTCTTTCTCACCTGAGTTCATATGACAACTAGAGAACCGGGTTATTGAGTCGTTTCAGCCACCGAGTCAGTCACTGAGTCAGTCACCAGCAGGGCGTGGATGCAATGTCATGTACGCCATCCCCCAACCATTCCCAGTCCCTGCGGATTTGCTTGAAATGGGGAAGTAATCCATTTCATAGTGAAAGAAAAGTGAAAGGACGTAAATTCTAGGAAAATATATTTTTCCCTCCATAGATTATCATAAATATAAAATCCTCCTTGCAAAAATATACCAAACTGAGAGCGAACAATTTAGCATGATGTTGCACAAATTTACTAAAGCAATGATGGGAAGTTGCGATCACCGTGACAACTTTGGCATTGTCTGTAGAAACAAGCTCACACATCTTTCCAGGAATGTTTCTTCCGTCAGTTAAAATTTGTCTAATCTTAAAGAAGATTCGGTCCGATGCTATTGATTCGAGTGTATTCGATGGTGTTTGAACTGGCTTGCGTGTGAACGTACGTTCACTCTTCCGTGCCTTTCTTTCATTTCTCTCCAACTTTGTCACAAACACAACACCGGCCGCGTTGACAGAGATGAGGAATTGTGACTCATAAGTCAGTTCCATGACTTATGAGCTCTGAATGATTCGTTCATTACTTGCACATCGCTAATATATACTGTATACAGTACATGTTCTCTATTTGCATCAACGTGCACTTTTTCACGTCCAAACGTGCACCATTTATGTCCACACGTGTACGGTTTAGGTCCTCATTTACCATGTTTTTGTCCATATTTGTGATTTTAGTCTCAACATGTGCACTCATTATGTTATCATGAGCACTATCTGTCCATAATGCACTAAATATAAACTGTTTATATCTACAGTCACACTTCCAATTTCAACCTTTGTCAATGTTTTTGTCTGCATTTGTCATTTTTATGTCATCATGTCCACCTGTGCACACATTATGTTAACATGTGCACTGCTTGTGAGCACGCATGTGCATTATGTATGTCCACATGTGCACTGTTTGTACCAACGGGCTACAATTTATGCTTACATGTGCTGTATTTATGTCCACATTTGCACTGTTACTTGTGCACCTTTTACATATGCCGATATACATTTTCAATGTTTGTCTAAATGCTCACATTACGCTAACAGGACCAGATTGGTTATTAGATGCATTTTGTGATGTAGAATCTTGGACACATCATCAGTGATGTTTCCTGGGATCACGGGGGGTTTGGAGCCAGGAAACCCGCTGGGAGGGATCAGTGTCCAAGAAGCACTCCTCCACTTCTTGTCCCACTGATCCACAGCTATCAGGGAGGCTCTCAGCAGCGTCTGAAGCTGAGTTGATGGCTCTCCTCTTGCGTACACCTGTGACGCCCATGAGACTGTAGGTCTTGCAGGGTGACTTCCCTGAGAAGCCTCTTCCCCCGACCTCAACGGATAGGCATCATGCACGCCACCCTCGTCTGTGGGAAAGCTCCACTAGCTCTACGTGCTTCTCCCTCTTTCTCCTACTGGCTTCCTCCATTCTCTCCTCCCAGGGCACTGTCAGCTCCAAAATGATAACTTGCTTGGATGACTCAGAGTGCGGGACGATGTGTAGCCTAAGGCTGGTTTCCATGATGTTTTCAGGGAACTTCAGTCGTTTCCCCAGGTCCATCCTTAGCTGCCAGTCCTTTGCTGTTCTCAGGAGAACTGTTCGGGCCTTCGGTTGGGGAAGAGGTTGTTCTCCTGCTCTAATGAATGTTATTCCACACCTCGGTCGTTGCAAGTGCTTGCTGGATTCGATGGCAGTATTGATGGACTCAGCAACTGCTTTCAGCACCCGGTCGTGGCGCAAGTGATAGCGGTCATTTCCGAGCACTTTAGGACAGCTGCTAAGGGTGTCCTTCAGAGTTCCACTTCCTAGGCACAAGGGACATGCTTGGGTTCTGACTTTTTCCCAAAGGAAGAGGTTTGATGGGCTGGGCAGGACATCGTGGATGGACTGGATGAGAAATCAAATGCAGAGGAGTTCAGCCCTCCACAGCTCAGGCCGTGGTCCAAATGCCTTCTTGCCTAAACCCAAGTCGAAGCACTCACTGGCTTGCACGCCATTGGGTGCTTCGACTCCAGACCTCACTTCGAGTTGGACCATGTTCCACCTCTCTGTGCCCCTGAGCCTCCTAAGGTGGGTTGATGGTATGGTTCCCAGTCCTGCCTGACTGGTCGCCACAGACCCCACAAGCTCTTTGTGGGACAGCCATGCTTCTGCCTGGTCCAGAGCCTCCTGCACCTTCCACCCTCTGCCAGTCCTTACCTTGATTCCAGCTAGAGCAACTTTTGGGTCCTTGAATTCCCTATACTGGAGAACCTCCCTCACTCTGGCGACTGTTAACTTGTCCATGAAGCTACTGATTGGTAGAATCAGCTTGTTGTTTTTGCAGTACAGGGTGATGCTGCTTAGACTTCTAGGTTGCCCCAACTAGCACCGGAGGTGGATGCTGACCCTCATCTCAAACCCAAAATGCAGATGAGAAATTCATACATCAGCAATGGCCACAGTATCCTGGGCGGGATGCTATGCTGGTACACCCATGCCCTGAATTTCCCCAGGAGACCTGACTTATCACCTGTCGTCAGCCAGCACTCCAGCTGTTCATTGGTTGCCCTGATGGAAACGGCATCCTTCATGGAGCACTCGAAGGTTTTCCCCAGGCTTTTCACAGGTTTCTTAGTGACTGATGGAATCTGGGTACCTCCTAGTGAGAAGTGGAACCGGTAAGTCACCTTCTCTCCCCTCGGGACTAGAGACCTGGACTACTCTGGCTTGAAGCGGATGCGGGCCTAGGAGGTAAGCCTCTCCGAGCTCTGGAGGATCCATCTGCATCCTGGGACTGACGTTGTTAGATCGTCAGATCGTCCATAAATGCTCTTACGGGGGACAGACTGATTCCGGACTCGGTTTTGGGCCTTCTGCACTCTGGCTCAGTAGACTTGACCAGCATGTTCATGGCCAGGGCAAAGACTATCACTGAAATGGTACATCCACTGATCCCTTTCTTTAGTTGGTGCTGCTCAGATGTAACTGGGCCAGAGGTGAATCTCAGGTAACAGCTGTTATAATAATCCATGATGTTGCCAGGGACATGGTGCCTCTCCAATTCTGCCTCTACTAGCTTGTGGGGTATGGAGCTGTACACATTGACTTGGCCGCGCCAAAGTGCAGATAGATATTTTTTCCTCTCTTGAGTATCTCTGATCAGTTGTGTCACCATGCCGCTGTGTTCAAGGCACCGTGGTACCCCTGGGATCAGTCGGTGGGAAAGCATACTAAAAAATATCTTCCCCTCACTATTTAGCAATGAGATGGTCCGAAACTGCTCGGAGGTTGACTTGTCTTCTTTGGGAACCCACACCCCTTCATTGCTCTGCAACCTTCCCCCTCCTCCAGATCACCCTTGAGATCTTCCACAGATGGTGCAGGAGTTTGGGGCATCTCTTGCTCACCATGTAAGGTACTCCATTAGGTCCAGGTCCTGAGTTGTTTCTCGCAGCCTTGACCATCGTTTGGATTTATTTCCAACTGGGTACTTGGGTGTTAAAATCACAGACTGGCTCCAGTGGCTTGATCAGGTCTCTGCATTCGCCGAGGCTCTTCTCTCGTTCTGCATCACTGTACGAGTCGTGAAGGTAGGAGTCTACCTCCTGTTTTCTGCATGAGAGGTGGCCACTGCGCTTCTGGCCTAGCAGTTATTTGGAAAACCCAATAGGGTTAGCTAGGAAGGCCGCACATCTTTTGGCTCTCTCCTTAGCCCGCCTCTTGTGCCATTCTGCCCGGCAGAGGGTAAGCAGCTTTTTCCTAAGGACACCAAGTTGTTCTGTCAGCCCTGGCTTCTTGTCCCTTCTTGCACCCTTGAATTGTCTCTTTAGGTCTCTGAGATCCTGTTGTAGCTGTGAGATCTTTTCTGCCCTGCTGTTCTTGGAGTACTGCTCAGCGCTTCTCCACTGGACCAAACCTTTCAGCGGTGATGCTGATGATCATTGTTTGGAGTTTCTTGTCTGCCCCTCCTTTCATAGTAGCTTCCAGGATACCATCCAAATCATTATCAAGCTTCTGCCACTCTCTTGCTTTACTGGCAGGAGGCCACTTAACCTGTCATTGGGGTTGTGGAATATCTGGCTCTTGGGCCTGCTGAGCATGGAGTTTTTCTGGCCGCTGTGGGGTGACTCCTGGCCCGGCTCCTCCTGCGTCTCACCAAGGTCCTCTGGAGTGAGTGGTTGCTGGGGACTGTGGGATGCATCCTGGACTGGCCCCCCTTTGGACTCTCTGAGGCTGTTCCTTGAGCGCTGCTCTGGCTGCACATTCACCAAACATCCAGTTATGCTAACGTGCAGATTACACTAACATGAGCAGATTGGTTATTAAATATATCTTCTGATGCAGAATCTTGGACACATCAGTGATAGTACCTGGGATCATGGGGGATTTCAGGTCTTTCAACATCTGAGCCCGTCACCCAGGTGACCCATCAGGGAGTGATCAGCTCCCGGCCTGAGTCCAAGAAGCGCTCATCCACTAACATGTGCAGATTATGCTAACATGAGCAAATCACGCAAACAGGAGCAGAATACATTAACATGCAGATTTCAATAGCATGTAAAAATTATGCTAACATGTGCAGATTATGCTAATATGAGCAGCTTTTGCTAAAATGTGCCCCATTTTTATTACAACATGTTGGCAATTTATGTTCACATGTGCACTGTTATTGTTTACACATGCACTGTTTATGTCTCTGTGCATGTTTAACGTGTGCATGTTTGTTGTTAACATCTACACGTACATTGCTTTTGTTCACATTTGAACTTTTTAGTGCCAACACATGTACTTTTTTTTGGCCACATTTGTACTTCCAGTATCAACATGTGCGCCGTTTTTATCAACATGTGGGGTTGTTTACATCCACATTTATGGCTGTTACATGTGCAGTCTTCATGTCCGTTTGTGCACTATTCATCACACATATCCTCATGCAGTTTATTAATCTTGACAGGTTGTTTCATCCAACAGTAAACATGGCTGTTACTCTTTTATAGCACATTATAATGCTAATAAGGGTGTTATAAGGTGTTGATTACTGTTCACACAATCCTTTTTTCTCATATTGCAAATGTGAAATGTGTTTGGGTGAAAAAAGGGAAGGGCATCTGAGGACACGCTCTTGTTTAGATCTGGCAAGACGGGAAGCCGGAAGGCAGATAAGAGATCCAACACGGGAGGAAGGACAAAAAGATAACTGTGCCACAAGATATGTTTGGGAGTCGATGAACGTCACGTAACCGTGGCGACGGGAAAAAGGAGGGGGACACACATCCTCCACCCCCATGGAAGACGGCCATTACTGTCTGCGGGAGCAGTCGATAGAACGTCGGGCTCCGATATCCTGCTCCTCATTTTATTTGGGGTGGAGTGCGCTTCAGTTTTCTCATGTACATCAAGTTTTGCCAGATTTACAATGCAGAGAATGAAAAAGAAGAAGGGGAAGTTGGGTCCAAGCTAGGTGTGGAACTGGCAGGGGAGGAAGGTAGGAAGGGGAGAAGAAGGGGGGAGTTCGCTCTCTCAAATGCGCTTATGCTCTATTCTATCCCTCCCGGCTCTCAGAGAAGGCGACGGCGCAGAAGCTGAGACTGTACCGAACTGCCTGCCTGGTTCTGGCCCTTCTCTCCTCCATCCTGCTGGTGGTGGTCATCCTCCTCCTTTCCCTCAAACGTGAGTGTGGACAATTGATATGGGAAGGTGGTGGGGGGGGGGTCATATTGTAAATGACCGAGATAGTTTTGAAAAAAAAAAAAAAAGATATCTGTTAGAATGTAAAAAAAAAAAAAAAAAAAAAAAAGCAAATTACCGGAATTTTTTGCAAGGGGGAGCATAGTTACTTGGGAATGTGCCTGAAAATGACCCATGAAAGTATTTAGAAATGACTGAGTTACTTTTGGAAAAGAGACAATTAAAATGTAAAAAAAAAGAAAAAGAAAAGCCAACAAAAAAACAATAAATGACTGGAATTATTTGCAATGGGGAGCATAGTTAGTTTGGTATAAGCCGGAACATTACCCAAAAAAATAATTTTTAAATGACTGAGATGGTGTTGGAAAAAAAATCTGTTGAAATGTAAAACAAAATTGAAATAAATGACTGGAATTATTTGGAAGGGAATGGATGCATAGTTACTCGGGAATATGCCGGAGAATTACCCCCCCAAATTTATTTTGAAATAACAGATCATTCAGAAAAAATACCATCAAAATTTAATAAGAAATTGCAATAATTTGCAATATTTGGAAGAAATTACCACTAAAAGGAACAGTAGAGCTGATGGCTGCGCTAACGACAGCTAGCCATTTGACGGCCATGTTTGTTTACCCTTTAATCTTGAGACATGGCATCAGTTTGTGTGACCAATCACTCAATCACAATAATCCCCCCCAAAAAAGTGAAATAAATAAGAATTTAGTGACAAAAATGAATGACCTCAAGATCAAAGAGAAATTAGCTTAAAAATGTGCAATAGATTGTATATAGAATATTGTACCCCGTACTCTGGAGTACTTTGGAGAGAATTTCCCTAAGAAAGAAACATATGAAAAAAACAACAAAGAAAGAGGAAAATAAAAATCCAACCTTGAAATGTAATGACCTGTAAATTATAAATACAATTGATAAATGACCCAAAAAATTTTGAATAATTTGATATATTTATATATTTAAAATATGTAAATTTGCCTTTCAGTCGTCACACACTTTTCTCCCCCTGTTCATTACCAGAAGGTGAGAAGGAGTGTGTCATGGAGCAGTGCGAGATACAGCATGTCCAACCCTCGAGTGAGTCTGAAACCTCATGATTCTTCTGCTTTCCTTACCAAAATGTCACTCTTCAGAGGAAGTTGAATTTGGTCTATTTGACTTTAATTAGCCTTGTCATTTCCTTGGCGAACAAGTTCAAGAAATGCACAAGAGTTCACACTCATGCACACCGAGGCTTGCCGTGTTCCTTTCTTGGGCGCGTTAGCGACCACACGGCGACGGGTTGATCTCTCCATCACGAGACTCTATTCTTGCCGACGGGTGTGTTGGGTGGTGGCCGTTTCCTTCTGAGAAAAGTCTATCGGCCGAGGAGGAAGTGGGTTAATCGAAAAAACAAAAAAAAATAAAATAAATGGCCCCAGAGTAGAACCCTAGGGAACTCCCTGACTAAGACTAAAATAAAAAATGGCTGGTGCTGAGAACTCTGTTTTTTTTTTTACACTGCCATATGTTTCCTCGCCAGCTTGTACGCACTGCCCCAAGGGGTGGCTCTTCTCTGGAAAGTCCTGCTTCTTCCTGTCCAGATTTCGTCTGAGCTGGAATGAGAGCCAGAGTAACTGCTCGTCCATGGGAGCGATGCTTGCCACCGTAAACACCCCCGAGATACAGGTCCCGTACCAAACATCGCACGAAAACCCTGTAAGGCTCAATACGCAAGATACGGCCGAGTGACTTGTGTGTGCTGCTCCGTCCTCCAGGCCTTCCTGACCCAGTACGGTACACTGATGTACTGGATCGGCCTGAGACTCAACGGAACCACTTGGACCTGGACCGACAACACAGTCCTGCAAAAGAGGTGAGCCTCCCGTCGGTGGTTTCCGAACTCGTGTTAGTGCTGGAGGATGGGTAACCCTAGAGGGGTCCGGGACCTCATGGCCGCTTGTTGTGGTTCTCCTCCTGCAGCTTCTGGGAGGACGAGAGCCAGGTTGGCGACTGCGCTCTCCTGGCAGGCCAGATGAAAGGGAACAACTGGCAGCGACAGATTTGCACCCTCCACAGCTACTACATTTGTCATCTGCAGCTGGCGTAGGAGGGGAGGACCTCCACCGGCGGCAAGCGTTGGCTAGCGCTTTTAGTAGCGTTTCTGATTTTTCGCAAACATTTTACATCATGCCATTTTGAAGATGCAACATGAGGATTTCTTTTTTGTTCCTCTGGGTTTTTCGCTGTCCTCCTGCGGTCCAAAAACATACAAGTACGTTAATTGGAGACCCTAAATTGCCCCAGTGAATGCTGGGATAGGCTCCAGGACCCCCAAAACAAGCCCAATACTGGATTTCTTTTATCAGATTTTATTTCCACCTGTTTGGAACCCCACTTCCTTTCCGAGACCCGATTTTCCGTGAGATTTGTGTCCATTTACAATGCTTTTAAATTGTAGTTTTGCAATCTTGGCAGCGCTCTCTCTCTCTCTCTGAGGTTTTTATTTTTTTTGATGATTCTCAGATTAAAAAGCACTCTTAACTAAAAGCATTCGCCACTACATGTCTGTTTATTACCGTATATTTGAAAAAAAAAAAAAAAAAAAAAAAGGTGTAATACTGCCCGCCGCAGATTGGCCCTGCCCCCACTTCGGGTTAAATGACAGTGATCCGATTTTCTAGATGAATACAATATCGTGGTCGTCCACTGGCTCCCCCTGCTCCACATCCAAGCCCAGGGCGCTGTTTCGTATGGTCTGCCAGCCCCCGACCGTCCGCCGGCTCCGAGATCTGACGCTCGTCTTGGATCCAGCAGGATCCTTCGCCTCTTCCTCCACCCTCCCTTTCTCGTCCTCCTTGGCGAAGGCCTTCACGTAGCGCCGCACCTTCTGCATCATGGCGTCATTTCTGTCCTCGACACTGCAGGGTGAAAAAATATAGACTCTTCAGGTGCTTTCCGTGTCGCCTCCAAGGGGAAATGATACCGTTATAAAACAATAATAGCGATGCTAATAACAGTAACAGTTAGAGTGACAATAACAACATTGTCAGCCTTCAGTTTAGCTTTAGTTTTGTCTTTTCTTGCTTATTTTATATCCACGGTCATAACAAAATTTAAAAATGCGTAAAATTATTCCATAATTGTTTTCTTTAAAATTCATTTCATTTAATTAATTTCAAAGTTCTCAAATCCAAAGACAGTATTTTCATTTGATAGTTATTTTCCCAATTCCCATTGTCGTGCAATTTATCTGATAATTTTGGATGGATTAACTTTCATCAATTCATATGTTATTATTTTCAAATACTAATATATTTTTTAAATAATATATTATTTGGTTGCAGATTTCCACTCAAGTCTCCATTGCTATGTCTGTCAACAGCCACTAGGGGTGGTGGTGAACACTGTTGGCGTCACGTGACTTTGCCCCTCCAGGCTAGGTGTGTTCTCACCGAAGGTACCAGCGCTCCATCAGGCCATAGGTCAGGCCACACACTCCCAGGCGAGGCCAAAGGTAGCGGGGGAGCCTCCTCTCCAGCATAAGTGTCGTCGCCACCACCTGCGTGAGAGTTGGGGTTGTGGTGATGCTAGGCTACACTGCAGATTTCAAACAAAACAAACAGGAAGTGTCCCCGGCATGGGAAATGTTGTCTAGGTGATGCTATTTCGGGGGAGTGGCACCGCGGCCTCAGGATGCCCACACCATGTAACCTGTTCACATGGCTGAGTTAGAATAACGTACACATCCACATGTTAGCTTTAGCCCACATGTGTATTTGTAAACTGCAAAATGTAGGTTTGCTTTTTCTAGCTCAGCTGGTAGAGGGGCCATCAGATTGGAAAGTTGGGGGTTCAATTCCAGGTTGGCAAACAGGAAGTGAACCCCCAGTTACTCCCGATGGTGCGTTTAGCTACCTGGCAAGGCAGCTCTGTCCCCATCAGTGCCCATGGGTGAATATAAACCAGTATAAAGTGCTGCATTTACCATCAGCTGTAGATACAAGCTGACATCCTAGCTTGAAAAATCACATGCCTCCCGCTTAGCTTTAGGTATAAACCTACCCCTCACAAGGTATGTACTGTAGTGAGTCACAAAAGTTTGGGATTATGTTGTTGCTTGTTTTTTGTGTGATTTGGGGTTGCTGGGAATTTTTTGAGTGACACCCACGGACGTCAAAGACGTGGAGAGGAGTCACTGAAGGCCCTGGCAAACGATACTGAAGGGCTGGTAAGGTCGGCATATGTGTAAATGCCAAACACAGTGCAAACCGAATTGCACGGTTTATCAGAGCACTTTCCCCTCCTGATCTGCGCATTCACGCCCGGCCCCAACACTCTGACTGAGGCCCTGGAATATGTGCTGGAGAGAGAGATAGTGACAGGCACTGCCCTACAGGGTGCTACTCTCCTGGTTAGAGCAGCTGGGGAGTGTGATAAGATGGGGTGCAACAAATGTTTTACCTGGAATTGAGCCATAACAGTAAGTTGTAATACAGGCGTGTGTGGTCTGGGTGTAGCCAACAACAGCTATTGCTCATTAAACGGACGTTTTACCGTCACACGGGTGTTTCCCCCGACTAAAAGGCTATAACTGGTGTCAGAAGCACACCTACTGTTCTATCATTTCGTCTAGAGGAAGAAAAGCTTTCCTCGCTGGCACAGTGTTCCGACGGTGTGATAGATCGTGCGGTGTGTATCATAATGGAGAAGGAGGAGGAAGAAGGGTATGCTTGCTCTATATTGTCAGAAACACGCCAAAGTGAAGAATGAATCGTTGTTCTGTGAAGAGCCCTGTTTACTGGTTGCAGGGGGGGTTAGTGAAGATTGCTTTTCCCTCATGTGCTGGAAAAAGTGGGACTGGGATGCTTTCCATGCTCCGTTCGAATTGTTAGCTCATGCAACTGGCTGGGCTGATGCGCAAAAAGCCCTCCAGCGTGCCCTTTGGCTAACAGACGATGCTTTGTCTTGCCTGCTGCTTATAGACCCGAGCGAAAGAGCTAATTACAGCGCACTTACTGGTGCGCTAGGGCAGCACTTTGGACAGTGTTTTCGTTCAGAGCTCTTGAGATCGGACCTACACGGACGTCAAAGACGTGGAGAGGAGTCACTGAAGGCCCTGGCAAACGATACTGAAGGGCTGGTAAGGTCGGCATATGTGTAAATGCCAAACACAGTGCAAACCGAATTGCACGGTTTATCAGAGCACTTTCCCCTCCTGATCTGCGCATTCACGCCCGGCCCCAACACTCTGACTGAGGCCCTGGAATATGTGCTGGAGAGAGAGATAGTGACAGGCACTGCCCTACAGGGTGCTACTCTCCTGGTTAGAGCAGCTGGGGAGTGTGATAAGATTGTCCAACGGCCACCATGGGTGGATGAGGTGGCTGAAGTGATCGAGGGCCTCACTGTGGCTCACAGGCAGCAGTCCAGCAGACAGAAGGCCAGGCACGCCTCTGCTGGGGCTGCGGTTGGGTCAGGCACCTGAAAAGCAACTGCCCTGCCGTGGCTAAAGCTGCGGGAAACAGAGCGGGGTCACAGTAGGCGGAACGCTGCATGACCCCTCAACAATGTCGTGTGCTCTACCAGTTCAACATATGTCCCATATGACTGCGGGGACAGAAGACTTGGTAGTGGTGGGGAGAACTTCCATTTTGGACTTTTGCCATATTTCCACCTGCATGGAGGGCATTCTATGTACGGCCTTGGTCGATTGACAGTCACGGTGGTGCGACCTGTTGGGATTCAGCTGGAGGACACAGGAGTTCAACTCCGAACAGTTATTGGTGAGCTGGCACCAAGGAAGGGGAGGGGCCTGGTGAGGGTCACAGTTGGGGGGGCGGATCATGACACATACTGTGTCTGCTACCCAGCAGACGTACAAGACTCATGTATTTTGGGGCTGGACTTTTTGCAAGCAAAGGGCTGCCAGTTGGACCCGAGTAAAGCTACCCTGGGTTTTAGTGACGGACAGGTGGTGAATATGGGGCCTCGAAATACCCAACATATAGCAGTGCTGCCTCCAGGACCCCACACCTGCTAAGTTGGGGACAGCCACCAGAGAGGGCGGGAAGCTACACGCAATGCAACCCTCCCAGATGTTCAGCAATGGCCAGAGCAGGCCACATGCCTCCCAGCTGTTCCTACAGGCATCCCGGGGCCCCCAGCACTGAAGCCCGGGGGCTGTGGAAGTATACCAGGTTGGGAGGAGAAATAAATAAAAGCACTGCATGAGGTATGGCAAAGGAGTGCAGAGAATCTTGACGCACAACTGCAGGAGCAGCTTTGGCAGCTATTGACGGAGTTCCACGACTGCTTCCCTTATCACAAGGCAGGGCTGGGTCAGACCTCCCTGGTGCAACACTCAATAGATACAGGTACTGTTGCACCGATACAAAAGCGTCCACGCCACCTCCCCTTGGGCCGACAGGAAGTAGCAGTGCAGGCACTGGCCAAGATGCAGCTTGCAGGCATCGTTGAGTTGTCTGAAAACCCCTGGGCATCTCCAGTGGTTACGGTGCCAAAGAAGGGGGGCGAATGGCGTCAGAAAAGGCTCTTATCCCCCTCCCACTCGTCGATGAGTGCCTGGATCTGGTGGCGGGTCCTCCTGGTTCTCCTCCCTCTAACTAAGGAGTGGCTACTGGCAGGTTCCACTCTGCTGTGGCCCGACCCAAGACAGCACTCTGCACTTGAAAAGGAAAATTTAAGGTTCCCTGCTTTGGACTCTGCAATGCTCCAGCCACCTTGCAGCGCCTTATGGAGAAGGTGTTAGCAGATGTCCCTCGCTCTGAGTGTCTGGTGTTCCTGGATGATATCCTGGCCCACGGCAGCTCATTCGACACAGCTATGGCTGCACTGCACCGGGTGCTGCAACCGATCCAGGCGGCGGGCCTGAAACTGCATCCCGATAGGTGCAAGTTGCTGTGCCAGGAGGTAACCTTCCTGGGGCATCGGGCTTGGGGCGAGGGAATCGGCACCATAGATGAGAAGGTGAGCATCATAAGTGAGTGGCCTATTACAGGAAGTTTGTGCGGGGTTTTTAATGCATGAAACCCCTGCACAAACTTCCTGTAATCGGAAGCCAGTAGGTTTCGGTTGTAATATCTGTGTTTTAGTTGGTAAACTACTTGATTAGCTTTAACCATCCATGACCCCAAAAAGGTCAACGTAAAGAAGAAGAAAAAGAAAGAAAAGAAAGAAAAGAAAAGAAAGAAAAAAAAAAGAAAATCAGGTTCTTGGAAAATGCGGTTCTCCGACTGCATTCCTAAGCCTACTGCTACCTGGTTAGCATCAGTAGAAGCTAGCACTACCACACCTGAGTTCTCCAGAGCTCGTCGCGCTCCTGGGCCACCCGCCAGTGGGTGTCACTCATCATGGCGATGAGGAGGTTCAGCAGCAGGATGTAGGAGACGATGGAGAAGGCGCAGTGCAGCACGAAGACGATGGCCGGCGTGTGGATGCCATGCTCTACCGGCAGGTCGATGAGACCCACGCTCAGCTCGAACTGGGAGAAGAGGGTGACGAGGAAGGAGTTGTACGCTGGGAGCGTTGTGGGATCCAGGGTCATGTAGACCATCCACAGGGCTGAATGGGAGGAGTCCTGTGTCATTCTCAGCCTTTACTTTTTTATTTTCAAAATTTTCATTTGTTTGCACTCACCTGTAGAAAATCCGAGGAGCACGATGAAACTCAGCCATATGAACTTCGTCAGGTCTCCGAATATAATCTGTGATTTGTCAAACACACAAATGATTTGTCTCTATCCATACCTCGCTGTTTTCTAGATAACTAACTGATGCTAGTTAGCTTCGCGTAAGTGACAATTCAAATAACCTTGTCAGTCAAGCAATTCATTTTTTACATTCTTAGCTTGGGAAAGGAAAAAAGAAAATTTAAAGAATAGTAAAAAATCCCACTGAGTGGTGAGAGTTGATAGGTCACTTTTTGCAAGTAACTTGATTTTGGTTTACTGCCTGTTCTTTGTATGTTATGCTGTTGCTGACCAATAATTTCCCAGTTCTGGGACTATTAAAGTTCTTATCTTTACCTGTTTTTCTGCCCCTCCAGGGCCTGAATTCCATTCAAAAAACAGCCATTTTAAGCATCACTCGCTTGTCTACTCGCCTTAAGATGTGACACAGAAATTTAGATATTTTTCAGTCACCATCATGATCCCGTCAATTTGGCGCCCCTTCGATCCAATTGTTGTGATTGGAAAACCCCGATAATTGGATGGCTAGTGCAGTTAAACGCTTTCCTGCCGTAGCCCTGTCATTTGGCCGGAAAGTAGTTCCAGCAGAAAGTCGTGAAGCGACGAATACGGAAGTTACAAGAAGCGCATGGCGGCAGGATGTGTGTTTGTCGACCTTTGAGCAATGCAGGCTAATACTTCAAACCGGATAGGCTAACATTTGTCTTGCTAACCCCGTTGTGGTTGGCGATTCGCTCTCCTTGAATATTCCCCTTTAAATCTGCACCTGTGTGTGTGTGTGTGTGTGTGTGTGTTCGTGCACACACCTTCTGTATCATGATCACGTAAGGGCCGAGCATTTCGAAGCCACGGGCAAAGAACATGACGTTGCTCCAGCCGAGCACCAGGCACACCGCCATGAGCTCAGCCTCGTGCTGCAGCCCGCAGGCCCTGAACACGCATAGCAGTACCACCAGGCAGGCATAGCTGATGCTGAGCGAAACACACACACACACACACACACACACACAAACACACACGGAGATGATAACCCAAAAATCTCACAGTCCTTCGTTAGGAATACTTGAATTAGCATGAAATCCTCAGATTAGCATAGGGTCGTTGAATTGGCATGGAATTATTGAATTAGCATTAAAGCATTAGCATGGAATTACTAAAATAGCATAGGATCATTGAATTAGTATGTAATTGCTGCATTAGCATGGAATCAGTGTATTAACATGGAATCATTGAATTGGCATGAAAGCACCAAATTAGTATGAGATCACTAAATTAGCACGGAAGTATTGAGTTAGCATAGAATCATTGAATAGGCATAAACATAGTGAATTAGCACGGAATCACAAAACTAGCATGGAATCATTGAATTAGCATGAAATGTGTGCATTAGCATGGCGTCATTGTATTTGCACCCCCGACAAATACTCACACTCCAACCAGCATACACTGTCACACACACACACAGAAAAAAACTAACATACACAAACACACAAACTTACTCAAATGCTCACACAAAAATAATACAAACATGCCTCTCACACACACTCCTATGGACATATACTCTCTCACACATTAATATATACACACACACACACACACACACACACACACACACACACACACACACACACACACACACAGAAACATACACTACCATCACAAATACAAACGTAAATATATCCACATACACGCCCCCCCACACAGACACACACACATATACTGCCCCACCACAAATACATATACAACATAAATATATCCACATATCACCCCCCCCCACACACACACACACACATATTCCAATGGACATACACTTTCACAGACATTCACGACACACACACATGCACACACTTGGTGGTGTCCGATGACAACAATCCTGTCTCTTCTGCGACATCCTGAAACCTTCGGATGTTAAAAAGGTTTCTGTCGAGCCTGAAGTCCACCCTAATCCCACTGTCCTCCTTGATTTTTTCACATAGCAGCAGTGTCACAGATAGCAAGAAGATATTAAAAAGTACTGGAGCAAGGTCACATCTCTGACGCACACCAGTACAGACCCTGAAAGAGGCAGATTCCTGGCCTTACACGTGCCGTCATTCCAGTGTGGAACTGTTAAAGAGTGTCACAAACCTTCTTGTGTGGCTACATTTCATTAGGCTACTCCACGGGAGCTCCTTGTTGACGGTGTCGAAAACCTTGGATATGTCCTGGATTTGTTCTCTACACTCCTCCTGAAATTGTTGGCGTCCCTCCACTGTTGAGGGACTGTTTCTTGCTGCCAGATGTTTGCAATAAAGAGGTAAGAGTGTGCGAGTGCAGAGGTAGCCTCCATATTTGAAGATCTCTGCAGGGATGTGATCAGGACCTTGCTGTTCTTCAGCGTCTAACCTCCTCAAAGGTCGGCGTGAGATCGAGGTTTTTTTAATAGTGGGGTGATCAGGTAACTCATCCAATTTTGAGGGGACTGTTGGGGAAGGCCGGTTTCGGAAGGGCTTCAAAGCGTTCTGCCCATCTGTCGATGATGAGCTTCTGGTCTTTGAGGAGGGTTGTACCATCAGAGGCCTTCAAGGGAGAGACTGAGGAGTTCCTTGGGCCATAGATGTTTTCACTGTATTATAAAAGTTGTGCATATCATTGTTATTGGCATATGATTGTATCTCATTAGCTTTGGATGTCCACCACTCATCCTGCAGGGCATGCAGTCTTGACTCCAGCTCTCTCCTCCACGTCAGCCTCTTCTGTCAGAGTGCAGCTGATGTGGGGTTGTTGCGTACGGCACCGTGTGCTGTACTGTATGCTTTTGCTCAAACACGGTGGTGATTCTGCCTGTATTATCGTTAAACCGGTCCTGGTGTTTTCTGCTCCAGTTGCCGATGGATTGCCTCATAGAGCCTGAAGCTGACAGAAGACCATTTGGAGACATCTGTATGCAGCGAAGACTCAATGTCCCTTGGGTTTCCAACAAGGGAACGGCAAAGATTGTCCCAATCTATAGGGTTTTCAAGCCAGGGGCAGTGAAACCTCTTCTCCTCTGACCTCTGGGGACGGACTGCTGGACGTATTTTCACATGGAGCTTGGTTAGAATTAGTCGACGGTCTGTCCAGCACTCTACACCTCTCATTGCAAGGTAAAGCAAGACATCTTTTATATCAGAACGTCTTATAATAATGTCGTCCAACAAGTGTCAATGTTTGGAGCGTTGGTGCATCCACGATGTTTTGTGTTCATTGTTGAGCTGCAAGAGGCTGTTTGTGATTGTCGAGTGGTGTTCAGCACAGAAGAATTAACAGTCGCAGGCCGTTGGCATTGACCGAACCGATACAGACTCCGAGTTACTCCCTTCCTCACTTTGGCATTGAAATCACGCAATAAGAAGACCTTGTCATCCTTTTACACGCGGTGGAGAGCCTCTTCTAATGCTCGGTGGAAGTGGTCCTTCATGTTGTCCTTTGATGGAAGAGTCGGACCGTAAACACTCAAAAGGGTGGCATATCGCTTCTTGGGCTAGGCGCAATCCACGACACAAACACTCCTACACACGTGCACACAAACACACACACAGAAATATATACACAAACACACGCCAAAGGACATACACTATCTCACACATCCGCACACGCACAGATTGTAATCCAAACATCCGTTGGGCAATTTTGCGTGGGGGCGCTTACAGGATGACGTGGAACGGGCCGCCGAGCGCCGTCTGGCCGAAGTAGCGCTTGGCTCCCATGCGGAGGATGTCAGGGATCTGGCGAGGAGGCGGCACGTTAACAATACGCTAATAAACGAGCAAATAGTGTGGTTTTTTTTTTGGCGTGACCTCACTTCCAGCAGCAGGATGGCGAGCGCTCCCAGGAGGCTGATCATCTCCCCGGCCAGACGCAAGGTGTCTTTGTACGTCACATAACTTTCCTGGAGGATGTTCGTCAAACATTTCATCAACCAAACAGAGTGCTTGTCCTGGAGGCCAGAGCAGACCCTGGGCAGGAGGCGGGATTTGACACCTGTCAATCACAACCGTGCGCATCCAAAACCAGCAGCTTTGCCAAATGAGTGGTCAGATGATGTCATATGTGATTGACTGGTGACCTGTCTACATTTGATCCCGCCCCTCTGCTGGGATTGGCTCCACCCCCTCACGACCATGTGAGCATATTACATATATTTTTATGTATGTACATACATATAAAATGTAAGAATAAATACATTCAAAAATAAAAACATATAAAACATTCAAAAAAATAATATTTATACATAAACAAGTTAAAAAAAAAAATAAATAAAAATAAATAAAATAAATAAAAAATATATATAAATAAATAAATAAATATATATATATATAATATATATTATATATATATTTTATATATATATATACACATGTATGTATAGATTTTTTTTGCATTTTTGGGGGGAAATTCTAGATCTGATAATGATAATAAAGGTGGCACCAGTCGTACCTGCAGGGTTTTCTGCACCCGGATGGTGACGCTGCCCTCCGGCTTGCTGTAGTTCTCCGGGATGTCCTTCAGGGGCCGGTAGGTGCAGCAGAGCGTGAAGGTCCCGATGTAGAGCAGGTAGAGTATCATCAGCAGCCTGCGGGGGGGAAGGTTCAACTTCTGGAGGCCTCGCTGGGTTTCCGGACCTCCAAAAGGTGAGGAAAAACTTACCGGAAATAGTGTTTCCCGTAAAGGTTCCACTTCAGGCTGACCAGCTGCCTGACGGGCGTCACCTCCAGGATCCCTCGGGCCTGCGTGGGAATGATACAAATAATTCTCATAAAAAAACAATTCATCTGCATTGACTAAAAAGAGATTTCAGTGTTTCTCATATGTGGGTTTTTCCATCAATTTTTTTTTTTTTTTTGTTATTGTTTATGAATATATGTCTTTATTGTTTTTAGGCTAAAATCTACACATATATTCTTTTAATTTAAGATGATTTTTTAATATGTTTTTTTTCAGGATTTATGCTTTCATTTTTAATTTTAAATTCAATGGAAATTGAAATACCTTTTTTTTAAGAACTTTTCTTCATCTTTTTGTCAAACTTGATGTTTATCACTTGGCCATTTTTAAGGCTGAAATTCTCAAATTCACACATATTTTTTTATTTAATGTGTTTTTTTTTAAATGATACTTTTCAAGATTTACTCTTGGACTTAAATTTTTAATGTAATTCAAATTGATGTGATGATGTGATTCAAAGTGATGATGATGCACTACTACTGCTTCTTCCACAGCTAGCACAACTACTAGCAATAACTCTAATAATAATCTATCTTCAGATTTTTTTCAGGATTTGTTGTTGATTTTTTTAATTTAGTTTAGAATTTTTTTTAGCATTTAATTGACTTTATTTGACTTACTTTTCTTCATCATATTGTCAAACTTGATGATGATGATGATATACTCCTATTGCAATTTCACTAATACTACAACTTTTACTACTACTACAACTACTACTGACACAACAACAATTATAATATCAATTACAATGATGATGTTGACAATGATATACTACTACAACTGCTACTACAGCTACTAACAGCAACACAATAATTAGGATAATAATAGTAACAATGATGATAATATATTTCTACTTCTTCCCTTGCTAGTACTACTACTCCCACTACAATTACTACTAACAACAAAATAACATTTATAATAATAACATTATTAAGAACAAAAGCAATAACAATGAGAGTGACAATATACTTCTACAGCTGTTACTACATCCATGACTATGACTACTTCTAACAACAACAACAACAACAACAACAGCAACAGCAACAACAACAACAACAACAACAAGAATAATAATAATAGTAACGTTTTTATCATATATCATCGTTTCTGGACTGAAGTCTTGTCCGGGTGTAAGGGGATTGATCACAATCAATAATCACCCTTATTATCCACAGCACAGAGCAGATGTGTGATGTCATTTCCTGTGTGTCTGGCATTTACCTCCCTCTGAGGACTGACCACGATCAGCTCCAACACCGAGGCCTTGTCGGCCCACGAGTCGATCTCGGTCAGGTCGTAGAGGTTGGAGGTCAGCGGGCCCAGACTCCACTGGACCAGGCGACGCTTGTTCACCAGGTGCTGGAACACCTGGGGAGACGGAGGCAGGGCCGCTT
This sequence comes from Fistularia commersonii, assembly GCF_037954325.1. Classification (NCBI taxonomy): domain Eukaryota; kingdom Metazoa; phylum Chordata; class Actinopteri; order Syngnathiformes; family Fistulariidae; genus Fistularia; species Fistularia commersonii. The sequence continues at coordinate 18,832,661 of NC_141294.1, read as the reverse complement.
ACCCTCCTCTTCATCACGGCGATGAAGGTTCTCTACGACCATATGACTTTTTTTTTTTTTTTTTCCCAAGTTTTGTTGAAAAAAAAAATCAGGATACTTTGACGCTCAAGAAATACAGACGAATTTACAAAGGATAATCCAGGGGACATAATCTTGGATTGGCATGAAATCATTCAATTACCATGAACTGATAAGAGTAGCGTCAGATCATTGATTTAGCACGGAATTGTTGAATAAGCACAGATTCATTGAATTAGCATGCAATCATTGAATGGGATCATTTACATAAAATTAACTACACACACACACACTAACTCCCAGACATATGCACACACAAATACATACATGCATAAAACACCCTGAAACACACTCTTCTCTCACACACAGAATTGCTCCTAGACACGAACAC
>NC_141294.1:18772252-18829752 GCF_037954325.1 Fistularia commersonii | reverse complement strand
GCGATTGGTCGAACTCCGCGTCACGTGACATGATGAGGTCCATGGTCTGACAGGCGATGGTCTTGTTGGGCTGCAGGACCAGGATGTGGAGAACCGTGTTTCCTTCGGGGGAGAAGAACCGTCCCGTCAAAATAAAACAGGCTCCTTCTGAGGAACCACTACCAGGAACCTGCAGAGAAACCATCTGAGGACTTTTCCCAGAGACAATGGATAGCTAGCTGGTTAGATTGTTGCCGTGGAAACACCCATTTATTATCTTTGGAAGGAGTTCCTCACCGCGCTGGTCCTGCGTCCTGGTGCCGGCTCCGGCGTCGATCAGCATAGAGACGATGTCCTCGTTGCCGGTGCAGGCGGCGAAGGACAGCACGTGCTCGCCTGGCGGAACCACATGCACGTTAGTGAAGGGCGACCCAGCACGCTGGCCTCTATTTTTAATTATTTTTAGCCCATTTATTTAATTTTATTATTCCTTTATTATCTGGTAAAACATTTTTTGGTGAATTATTTGTTTATTTTTAGAGCTAATTTTTCAGGTTATTTAGCAAATATATTAAAGAAATATTTGTATACAATTATCAATAATTATTGTTCTCATTATTATAGTGATATCATTATTCTTGAACCTTTTTAATTCTATAATTTGATTCAATTTGTTTTGATGTAATTCCATTTTATAAATAAATTTTATGGTCAATTTTTTCAGTTACGCCAAACAAATATTTATATATTTTTATACCTTCTTATGCGGCTTTTTAGTATTTTAATTTGATGTTATTTTATCTTCATTTCTTTTAGATTATTCTATTTTTTTTTTCTTTTATTTTTTTTGCCAATTATCTCAGATGATAGAAAATAGAAAAATTATGTCTATTTTTGGTTAAACTAAAAACACTAGCAGATAGATGGATAGATAGATAGATAGATAGATAGATAGATAGATAGATAGATAGATAGATAGATAGATAGATAGATAGATAGATAGATAGATAGATAGATAGATAGATAGATAGATAGATAGATATCTTCTTGTAATTTTATTATACATTTATCATTTCATTTTATATTTGGGCAATTATCAGGCCATGAAAAAAATCATATATATCCAAAAAAGTATTTCTTACTTTCTTAGTTTTTGATTTAATTTAATTGAATTTAAGTCTTTTTTCAATTGTTCAGTTTATCTAAATATATATATTTAAATCATCAATTATATATATATTTTTAAAAATATATATATTCTGTTAGTGCCCCTTTTTAATTTTTTGGATTTCATCAAATCAAATTTAATCACATTTAATTAAAAAGTATTCAAATCCAGCCAATTAACGGTAGTTTCTTGTTGAGAAATAAAAAAAAGAATTTAAGTTAAAAAAAAAATCCTGTACTTTCCTTTAATTGAATTTTAAGTCCTTTAAAAACCCATATACTTGGCCTTCACTGAGGCGACTATTATATTACTTCTACTGTGCCTGTTTTAGCACTTGGGTTCGGAGCGCCGACGCACCGTAGTAGACGAGGCCGCCGATCCTCTTCCTGAAGTAAAGGCCGGTGACTCGTGGCGTGGCCACGTCGGCGCCGCGGCTGATCAGCTGACTCACCAGGTTGACGTTCTGATTGACCACGGCGATGTGGAGCGGCGTGACACCTGGGACACGGCGGACAAGTGTCAGCAAAGACTAGACCGGTTTTCCCAAATATGTTGTACTAGTACATGTTGTAATAACACATTCATAGCGCGTTAATAACATGTTAGTAGGCGGGGCGTCGGCCCGGACAACCTTGGAAGAGGTCGGAGGTCATGGGCTCGTTGACCAGCTCCGGGGCTCCGTCCATCAGGGCCACGGCGGCGTCCAGGTTGTCGTTCATGGCGGCGACGTGGAGCGCCGTCTCTCCCAGGGCGCCTGGCGAGGAGGCAGGAGGAGGAAGTGAGGTCGGGGGGGGGCGGCGTGGGAAATGTGAGGGGGCGGGGGGGGGGGGGGGTCCTCACCTCGTTCGAAGATGTTTGTGGACGAACAGCTGAGCAGCTTCTGGATGCAGCCCACGGCGTTGGTTTTGGCGGCGAAGAAGAGGGGGATGTCGTTGACCCTGGGGATGAAACATTTCACAGGTTTATGTATTATTTCAAGCGGTTTCAGGTGTTTTTACCAAATATAACAGGGGAGTTTTTCTCTTTTCTATTAAAATTCAAAACAAATAAAAAAAAAAAAAAAAGTTTTTTCAGATTTTTGAAAAACAGAAGTCCGTTGATTATAAACATGAAACTCCTCCCTCATCTCGATTTCAGGGAAAATTCTCGTCGATCTTCACGAAACTCCCAAGCGGTCGCTCACAGTTTGCCGTGCAGCAGGAAGGTCTCGTCCAGCATCTGGTTCCATCCCTTTTTGTTCTGGAGGCGGAAGCGGAGCTGGGTCCACCAGTGGTTGAGCTCGCTGGGAGCCGAACGGGCCAGAGACGGCGACATGCCGGGGAGCCCGATGGGGGGTGGGGGTCCCGCGTCGGGGTCAGGGGGCGGAGCTCCGGTCCGACAGAAAGCCGACAGAAAAAATCGTTGATTCTTAAAATGAAAGCCGTTCGGGGCGCGTCGTGACGGCTCCGTCTGGAGCGACACTTTTATACTCACCTGAGCCCTGACGGCGAAAAGGGGCGGAGCCACGGAGGGAGGGCCGGACGCCCCCGAAGGAGAAAGAGGGGTGGATGACTCACTTTTCCAAAGAGGGAAAGTTGACAACCTGAACCTGGATCTCCTTCATCCTGATGATTCAAGTCTTTTTTTTGCCACCTGTGAAAAGTGAAGTGATCCTCCCGCTTCGTCCCCCGCCCTCTGTCATCGCAGGCCCGTCTGCATTCCTGCGAGCGGCGGCTGAAAAGACATGCGGGGCCGCCGCCCTGAATCCCACCCCCACCCCCGGCATCGTGAACCGTTAAATAAACCTGCACGGTGATCCCCCAAGAAAAACCCGATGTGACCTTTTTATTCTTACTTTCCGCCCCAGGAAGGGCGTGACCTTTGACCTCGGTGATCTGATTTAAAAAAAAAAAAAAAAATTGATTCAATTCGACATATAATTTCAAATTAAATATGTGTAAACATTTTTTTTTTTTCATTTTTGAAGGTTTTATTATGAGGCCACTTCATTTGACAAATATAATTGTGCATTTTCATTTTCCTTCTTGTCCAGGAAGTAAACATGACACAAGAGTTTGTCACAGTGACATAATACACACACACATGCACACAAGTGCACATGTGCATGCGTGCAAATTGCTAACCGCAATGATCCTGTTTTTGTTTTTTGACAACTCTGGCTCACTTTCCCGCACGAAGGACCGTTTTGTTTCAAACATTCCCCAGCTTTTCCTGAGAAACTGAGGTCTGCGGATCCAAGATGGCCGCCCGGGTCCACCAGGACCACGAGCCCACCGCCTTTGTGGATCTGGGCTCAGGCCTGTTTTTTTTCTCTTGGGTGTTTTGCCGGTGTGACTCAGAGGAGCGGCGGGACAAACAACACGTTTTTGCACAGGAAGCGACACACACCTCCGTCAGAGGCTGCGGCAAACAAACATTTCTGGAGGGATTTGAAGGGATTACAGTGCCGCTTTGCGACAAAACAGAACCGAACAACAGCGTGAAAGAAAACAAAACTCAGAACTGATGGTAGAAGAAAGAGGATAAAAATAGAGATGATTGATTTTAGATTTTGTGTTAGACAAAAGCCTTCCTAAAAAACTTTATGGGTCAAGAACATTGACGTTTGATAATCATTTTTATATCTATAAATAAATAAATGTATGTGTATATATATATATTTATAAATATAAATAAAATATACGATATTTAATTTCTAAATAAGTATTTATATACGTGTGTATAAGACTTTCAACACACATACAATGTATTATTAATATATTATATCATACTAATGTGTTGTCGTCATAATAAATTATATCATATGATATATATATATATATATCAGAATAAATGATGAAAGCACACCTAGAAATATATATAAACACATATACATACAATTTGGGTCAATTTATGTATGTATAAATGAAAATATATATGTATACACAAACTTACACAAATACATGTATGCATATGTATGAATATGAATATATGTACCAACCAGTCATGCGGACCAGCTGACTCACAGTCACATAAAATGTTATTGATTGAAATTGAAGAAAATACATAAAATGTAATATTTAAAATATGAGAAAAAATAAATTTCAATGTGGAAGAAAATCCAGTTAAATACATTTTAATTAATGTGAATTGATATTGTCCCTCAAACAAAAATGAAAAAAAGGACGTACATAAAATACATTGTTTTAAAATTAATCAAAATTTTAATCAAATGAAATAATGTAAAAGACAAAAAAAGAGAGAGTGAGGAAAAGGTTGAATATAAAATGGGATAAAAAAATTTAGATAAATTGTAAATAAATGTAAATAAATTGAAAGAAGAATTCTGGATGTAGTGAGTGAGGATATGAAGGTAGTTGGTATGAGAGAAGAGGATACAGAGAATTGGGTTCGATGGAGAAAGTTGATTCGCTGTGGAAACCCCTTAAGGGAAAAGACCAAATGAGAAGATGAACAATGTAAATAAATTGAAAAAAATCACTAAAATGACACTAAAATGTCATTAAAAATGTATAATTACTTCAAAACGTCTGTGTGTGTGTGTGTGTGTGTGTGTGTGTGTGTTATCAGACCACCATTATGTGGGAAACGGGTGGCGCTGCTGATCCAGCTGATCCTTCGATGTGATTCCAGGTGCAAAGCTGCTGGTCAGCAGAACCCGAAGAACCTTGAAGCCAAGGTGACCCTGGTTCAGCCTGAAGGTCAGCCTGGATTTAAAATCAAGGTGAACCTTCTCTGCTTTCTGGGTTTTCTTTAGTTTTGTTTTCAATTGTTTTTAGATTAGATTGTTGAAGGATAATTTATGATTATTATTGGGTTTCCAATTTATCATTATGATTCTTTAAGTTATTGTTATTATTATTAATGATAATAATTTGTAAATAATAAAATAAAAACAAAAATAGTTATTATTTTTTTTTTAAATTCAGGACTGTTATAAAATCCGACACAACACAAAACAAAAACAAAATATAAAACAAAAAATATGAAAAAAAAATCGAAAGATACAAAAAATATAAAACAAAAAATACAAAAGATTATGATGATGATGATGATGATGATGATGATGTTTATTATTATTATTATTATTTTATTATTTTGTTATGGTTACATTGAAATGAAAGGTTTCTAAATAAGATAAAATAAAATGAAAATTGAATGAAATGTATTTCTCAACCCTGAATACAATTTAAAAAAATCATATATACATTAAATTAATGATATTACTGATTAAAACAAACAAATAACGAATAATAATAATAATAATAATGATAACTAACTTGATGTATATGCCAATGAAATGTAATTATTTTCCTAAACTGAACTGATATTCATGTCTTGATGTTTTATGAAAATAAAATGTAATAGGATTAAATATTCTGTATAATAATTATTATACTAATAATATTAGTAATAGTAGTAATTATTAGTACTAGTACTAATCATCAGAAATTCATTATTTAATCAATCTATTTTTCTCTGTTTGCTGATTTCTCATGTTTTTAGTTTCTTTTATTGTTTGTGTGGTTTATTACACTCTTATCAATTATTGAAATATTCAATGAATGTAAAAGTAGTGTACTAAAGAGAACAAACAAAAAGAACATTCTTAAATATTTTTTAAATAAAATCATATTTATTTTACAAATTTGCACAGTTATGGAACAGTGGTGAACACACTCGCACAATTTACCACAGCTATCAGTGTGTGTAGCCTGACACACAATCACACATGCACGCGCACACACTCACACACAGACGCACACACACACACATACGCCCACAGCTCTTCCTTCAAGTGTTGGATTTAGTACGTCCAGTTTTTTTATATTTATTTTTCCTCGTCGTCACTGTCAGTCACACAGGATGAAGTGTGTGTGTGTGTTTCTGTGTATGTGTGTGTGTGTTATTTATTTTTATTTGACTGGTGAGGGTGCTCGCTGCCTGATGGCGTCATCAGTTGACGATGTCATCACCGAGAACGTGATGTGTCAATCGAACCTGCCTTGATCGCCTTTTCTCTCTCCGAACTCTAACTCTTTGGCAACTGTTCATTTGAAAATGGCTATATAATTTTTTTGTATCCATTTTATTGTTTTTTAAAAAAAATGTTTTTAGATTTTTTTATGCTTAATTTTAGGAAATTTCTGTTTATTCTTTTTTGAGGGGGGCATCAAAAGCGATTTCTTTAAAGACTAGTAAATTGCAAATAATTGAGACTTAATAACTTTTAAATTGAATCTGAATTTCAAATGTTGTGATTTGAATTTTTTAAAAAACAAATATCAGGCCATTTGTTGAGGAATCTTACAGTGGAGTTTTTGTGCTTTACAGATTTTCTGTTAAAATTCTGCTCAGCGGAAATTTTGGATATTCTGACCAAAAGGTTTGGCTTTTTCATTCTTTCTTTGGCAAAATGTAGGAATTTCTTTCATCATATTTTAATTAATTTAGTGACGATATTTTTATTTTCGTGTACATTTTTAAGGACTTTAGGTCTTTTTCAGAAATGAAATCTTGATTTTTAATTTTGTATTTTACAATGAGTAATTTCATTTATGATTTTAATTTATTTTAGAATATTTCCTTTTTATAATTTATCTGGGCAGTTTGCAATGTAAACAAAAATAAACGTCTTATATCCATAATTCATGTGAAACCAGAGGAGCAATTCAGTTTTTTCAGATTTTTGATCATTTTTAGGAGCTTTTTATTCGAGTTTAAAATTATTTTCTTGTATGATTTTTCACAATCAAAAATAAAGTAAATTTAACTGATTTTGACCAGATTCAACAATTAACCGATTCTTACACAATTTAACACATTTCTAACAAATATTACACAACTTTTTTCCCTTTTTATTTTCTGGCCTTTAGGCTTTTTTTCCCATGAATTACTCCGGAGGGAAAAAAGTGATCGGCAAGTTCCTGGCAAAAAAAATTGTAAATTTTATACAAAAAGATAAAAGTTCTTCACCATTTCCAGGACATCATCCTGGGCGGGGAAGGGAAAGGGGCGGGGAGGGTGGTGCCCCCCTGCTGGACGCTTCCCATCACCCCACTGAGATTAGTGACCCGTTTAGCCAGCACTAGGCGAATGACATTTCCCTGAAAACGAAAAAAAAAAAAGAACCTAACAGTAGAACCTGCTAGATCCAACCTGGACACTGTTCCCTATAAAAACACGGTCATTGTCCGTAGGTCCAACTCCGAGAACAAAATCGATAATCAATAATGTATCTCTTGTTTTTTTTGTGTGGGGGAATTCTTCGGCAGTGGGCTTGCGGGAGGTGAGGAGGAGGAGGACTAAGAGGCCAACGACGGCGGTGGAGTGAGATGGAGTGAGAAACGTGAGGAGTCGCTAGCGTCCCGCTGGTTCTCCTCGGCACCAGCGCCCGAAAAGGTAACCTCGGGGTCAGAAAGAGGTTGGAGTTCAACTCTTTTTGTCTTGGGAGCCCAGCTGGTGGGAGGTAAGGGTAGGTCACACCTCCACCTGGCCCTGGGTCAGGTGGGCCCGCAGCTGCTGGGCGGCGTTGAAGATCTTCCTCTGGTGTCCTATTAAGTTCACGCCGAGGTTCTGGATGTCTCTGAGGAGAACAAGATGGAACAACTTGAGACAACAACTCAAACAGTTAGATTTAACAATAAGAAGATGAACAAATACAATAATAATGATGCCAGTGCTTCGCATCAGCTATGCTAATGCTAATAATAATAATTGTAATAGTAGTAGGCCTGTATTAATGTGATATTATAATTTCTCCTTTATTAATCCCCGTGGGGAAATTCGTTCTCTGCATTGAACCGACCATGGATGAACCATGAGGAGTAGGCTGCCGTCCACCAGCACCAGGGGAGCAGCTAGGGGTTCAGTGTGTTGCGCAACAACCCTTGGACACACTAAGGAGCCAGGAATCCACCAGGAATGTTCAGTTCCGCCAATTAATTAATTGTTAATTACATTTTGTTGTGAGGGTCTGTTGGGAATGGCGGTAATACTCAAACCTGTTGGTGGACCCCAACGATGAGGGACAACATTACAACACTGAAGAAGGAGTCCTACCGAGCCTCTCTGGGCTCAGGAGGCAGCTGACTAGTACCGGCCGGCCAAGCGGTATGCAGTTGTGGTGGTTGCCAAGGCAAAAACTCTGGTGTGAGAGGAGTTCGCTGAGGCCAAGGAGATCTTTTGGAAGGCACCAAGGAGATTTTGGTCCACCATCCCGTGGCCATTAACACTGGCTGGTCAGCTGCTGACACACCTTCCAATGAGGAAGCAGAGTCTGGGGACTCTGAGGTGGACTCCCCTATTTCCAGGGCTGAAGTTGGCAAGGTAGTAGGAAAGTTCCTCGGTGGGGGCATCCCCACAAGTGGATGAGATAGGCCCTGGACTCCTTAAGGCTCTAGATGTTGTGGGGTTGCCCTTGCTGATAGCCTCTGCAGCATCATGTGGAAGGCGGGGGCAGTCCCGCTGGATTGGCAGACTGGGGTAGTGATTCCACTCTTTAAAAAGGGGGATCAGAGGGTGTGTTACAACTACAGGTGATCACACTTCTCAGCTTCCCTGAAAGGGTCTACTCTGGGGTGCTGGAAAGGAGGGTCCGATGGGTCGTTGAACCTAGGATCTAGAAGGAGCAATGTGGTTTTCGTCCTGGCTGTAGAACAGTGGACCAGCTCTGAACCCTCAACGGAGTTCTTGAAGGTGCATGGAGGTTTGCCTAACCAGTCTACATGGAGACCTGGAGAAGGCATTGGACTGTGTCCCACAGGTAATTCTGTGAGGGGTGCTGCGGGAGTATGGGGTACCATTCTGTACTTGTATGCTTTGGGACAAAGCACGGTTTGCAGTGCCATTTGTTAGTCGGACGCATTCCCGGTTGTTCACTGCTCACCTCTCCGACTCCCCTAAGACGGCCTAGTTGCATTCTTGAGACAGACCCTTAGGGATTTATGCTACATATGAGTTGGGCGTGAGGAGTGTATCTCGCTTCAACTCAAGTCCCTTCTCATTCCTCATCCTGCCACAGGATGATTAATATTTATTATTATCATCATTAGATTATTATAATTATTATGAACCCAGAAGAACGTACTAAAATCTTAAACTTAAATTAATTAAGAAAAGAATGTGATCAAATTACATGAAATTTAAAAAGCAATCATAAAAGTAAAATGACAAAATAACAAAAAAAAGAAATGTAGTAGTATTGTTGATGAAGATGAAAATACAACCAAAATTAAATGAATGGATAAAAATTAGCATAAAAAAGGAGTTTATTTGAAAAAAATCTGGTGGGAAAAAAAGGAGAGTAGAGAAATAAATAAATTATGAAATCATTTTACTTAATCAATAATCCATAATGACTCACTGGATGGAGAGCCTGCTGACCCGGTCCAGGGAGTCCAGCTGCGCCCGTTCGAACTCGTCCTGGTACCGCTCCATCCTCAGCGCTCGCAGCCAGTCGCCCACCGTCGCCACCGACGACAGGTCGGTGGGGGTGGGGCTTAGCAGTGGCTGGGAGCAGCTCCTGTCCAACACAAAAGGGGAGGCGTCACGGACGAACAGAGAGGGCGGAGTCTGATGGGGGAAGGGGCGGGGCCAGGGGCGGGTCTCACCGGGCAGGCTCCGCCTTCAGTGAGGTGGGGTGGCGGATGAGTCGGTCCAGCGAGGACAGCAGGGAGTCGAAGGCGGGACGGTCGGCGCGGTCGGCCTGCCAGCACTGCAGCATCAGGGAGTGCAGGGCAGGGGGGCAGTTGGACGGGGCCGGGAGGCGGAACTGGTCCGCTACTGCCTTCATCACCTGCATCGGGGACACGCAGGGACACTGAGAATACACGCATTTATGCATATACAGGACTGTCGCAGGAAATTAGAATATCGCGATAAAGTTCTTTATCTCCTGTAATGCAATTACAAAAACAAAAATTTCATACATTCTGGATTCATTACAAATCAACTGAAATATTGCAAGCCTTTCATCATTTTAATATTGCTGATTATGGCTTACATCTTGAGAAAACTCAACAATCCTGTCTCAAAATATTAGAATATCATGAAAAAGTAATTTTTGTTTTTTAATTGCATTATAGAAGAACTTTATCACAATATTCTAATTTTCTGAGACAGTCTTGTATGCAATTGCATACAAACAACATAAACACACATAGCTGCATGCCTGCATATGTACACACACACACACACACACACACACACACACACACATATACAATTCAAAACACTTGCATGGTATACTTATGCATGTATATCTGTATAGGTTTTTACAATCACACACACAAACTTATGCATATACCGTAATTTTCGGACGATAAGCCGCGACTTTTTTCCCTTAAACAACAATGCGGCTAATATATGGAGTTTTGGGGGGAGGGGGCTAACGAGCTTCACACCGCTAAAACATTTATCCTCGTCACATCAGACCGATTAAATGACTGGTAATTTCTGAGTCCGTCCAACTCCGACACCGAAGAAGACGACTTTGACTGTTTTAGTGCGCTGGAGGAAGCCCAAGATAGCGATCGGCTAGCCGGTGCGGCTTATATTGAGGTGCGCTCAATAGTACGGAAATTACGGTATACAGTATACTCTTGTTTTTCACAGGGGTCACGTTCCAAAAAGAACCCGTGATAGGCAAAATCCGTGAAGTAGAAACCTTTATTTTTTTTTACAATTATTATACAATCAAATACTCTATTATACATTGCTGCTGTCGCCCTTATTTTTTTTTCTTCCTTCTTTATGGAACGAACGGAAGATTAATTAATTCCGTAATGCCGACCTACAGCCGCATAGCTTTTACCTTCCCTTAGCATGTCCAGAAGTTCAACTTTATCTGCGATAGATAGCATCTTCCGCTGCCTTTTGGGCCCTGCCGCAGGTGCCTTTGTCGGTCCAGAGCGTTTTGTCAACATTATGGGTTTTAGAGAAACTCGAAATTGCAAGTACATTTGCAAAATGTAAATTTAATGTAAATTTGGCAAGCTGTATTACGTACGTTTACATATTAAATTGCAACGTTATTGACGCACAGGTAGAGAAGACGCAAAGTGACTTTTTAGCCAATAAGAATGCAGAACACAATGCACGATGCAAATCCGTGAAGAAGCGAAACCGTGAAAAGTAAACCGCGTTATAGCGAGGGATCACTGTACAGTTACACACACACACAACATAGATGCTGTTGTGAAACTATTTGATGTAGCTCTGGAACTTTACTGTTCGGTGTGAAACTATGCTCCTTATCTGAAGCCATGTCTGTGCAGTAGAAAATATCTTGTTTTCAGTGGAAAAGTACTGAGACAGTGAAATTCACATTGGGGGGGACGATAAGTCAAACTCATAGAATGTACTTGGCCTTGATGAACAAGATGTCTGTTGCTTAATCAACTCTTCCAAACAATGCGTTCTCCTTCATCTCATGCGTAAAACCAAGTAATCACACACACAAGCCATTTTTTTAGGGCCTCAAAATAAAAATCCAAAGACCATTCTGGACATTCTTTGTTATTGACCAACATTATCAAAGAAGACTCTAAAAAGAATCCAAACACACACACACACACACACAAACACACACACACACACACACACACACACACACACACATGCATGCATACCATTACACACACAACATAGACACATATACAAGCATACCTGTATATGTACTTGCAATTAAACACACACACATGCACATATACATTTACACACACAAACATATGCATATTTACAATTACACACACACACACACACACACACACACACACACACACACACACACACACACATATGCATATATACAATAACACACACACACGCATGCATACCTGTTGCAATTAGGCACACAGCATAAATGCATGCATACACACATATCTGAACACATATGTTCCATCACACAGACACACACACATACACACACACAATCCATATATACCATCCAAATATACACACACACTGAAACACACAGATTTCTACTTATGTATTCACTACAAACACACACAAACACACACATGCATATAAATACATGTTCAAACAAATGCATATACACATATAATTATACAAATACATACTAAAAAAAACACACACATACATTTAAATATATATATATATTCACACAGACACACGCGTATAGATGTACACACACCCACGTGTGCATGTGCACAAAAACACACTTGCCCACACACAAACACACACACACACACACACACACACACATATGCAAACACACACACACACACACACACACACACACACTCAAACTCATCTTTTCAGATTGTTCAGAAAAGCTGAGATTTGTGTGTTTCGGGTGTTCGGCCCGGACGACGGGCACGCCCCCGTCACGCACACCACCGATGGGGACGCCGCCAATGAGCATGCTCCCAATGCCTCATCACGTCACATGTCACCGTAGGGCGTCAATGTTCTCCGCCGCCATCACACACACAGACACACACACACCCGTCCTCATTCTGTCGTCTCCACTCACTTCCTGGTTGCTCATGTCCCAATATGGCCGCTCGCCATACGACATCACTTCCCACATCAGGATCCCGAAGCTCCAGACATCGCTGGCCGAGCTGAACTTGCGGTGCTGGAAGGCCTCCGGCGCCGTCCATCGAACGGGAATTTTACTCCCCTGGGGACGAGGGGTGTTAACAGGAAGTGATGTCAGCAGGGGGTAGGTCACGTGCTCACAAGCAAAATATGGCGCCACCCACCAACGAGGCGGTGTAGGTGGGCATGTTGTGGTCGAGGCCCCTCATCAGGCGCGACAGGCCGAAGTCCGAGACCTTGCAGACCAGGTTGGAGTTGACCAGCACATTCCTCGCCGCAAGGTCGCGGTGCACGAAGTTGCGCTCGGAGAGGTAGCGCATGCCGGCGCCGACGCCGCGTAGCATCCCCACCAGCTGCAGGACGCTGAACTGACCCTCGTTCTCCTGGGGGGGGGGAGGGGTAGGGCAGAGGAAGCAAGGGAGGATGAGAAGGGAAGGAAGATGGGGATGAGGTAAGGAGGAGAAGAGGAGGTGAGGGAACAAGGAGGAGGAAGGAAGGAAACAAGGACAGGAGGTGTGAAATGTGTAGCAAGCAGGAAGGAGTTGGGGAGGAAGAGTAAAGAGGCAAGGAGAAAGGAAGAAGGAGGGAAGGATGTGGGTAGGAAGCAAGGAAGTGTGGGTAGGGAAGTGAAGGAGGTGAGAAGGGTACGTGGAAAGGAAGGAGTAGGGAGGAAGGAGGGAAGGAAAAAAAGGTGGGAGGTGTGAAATGTGTAGGAAGGAGTTAAAGGGAAGGAAGTGGTTGGGAGTCATGAAGAGAAAGGTAGAGTAGGCAAGGAAGGAGGGAAGGAGTCAGGAAAGAGGTTTGAACAATTCCGAGAGTCTTCATCTTGCAGCAACGGTGAAGATTTGGCGCCCCTACCCTGAGGAAGGAGTCGAGCGGGCCGTTCTCCATGAACTCCGTGACGATCCTGTCCGGGGGGCTGCGGGTCACCACGCCCTCCAGCTTCAGCACGTTGGGGTGATCGAACTGGCCCAGGACGCCGGCCTCACTCAGGAACATACCCTTCTCCCGTTCTGACGCGCCCCAGCGCAGTGTCTTTACCGCCACCAGCACCTCCCGCCGGCCCAGCGGACGGTACCGGCCCCGGGACACCTCCCCGAACTGGGCTGGGGGAGGGGGGGGCGGGGCAGGGGTCAAAGGTCAGCCCTCTGCTCAGACACTACTGTCGAGTTAAACATCCTTACATAAAAGTACATAAAACTTGTATAAAAGTACAAGTTAAACTTCCTCAACACCAGTTCAGTGTCCTCAAAATAAAGTTCAACTTCATTTAAACTCAAGTTCAATTTCCTTTTAATCATGCTAATTTCTTTCAAACTAAAATTCATCTTCCTCCACTTCAGCTTCCTGTAAATCAAATTTAAACTACAACCAATTAAATTTCATCTCCTTTAAATTCAAGCTTATTTCCTTCAAATTAAAATTCATTTTAATTTCCACTTCCTTTAAGTCAAGTCCAACTTCCTTCAAATTAAAGTTTATCTTTGCTGATGTCAAATTCAAACTTCCCATAAATTTAAGTTAACTAGTGACTTACTTCAAATCAAGTTAAACTTCGTTCAATGAAAACTCAAACTTCTTCAATTAAACTTCATCTTCTTGAACGTCCTTTGATGAAAGTTCAACTTGTCAAGTCAAATTTAACTTCCTTCAAGGTCAAGTTCAACTTCCTTTGAAACAACCTTATTCCTTACGCATTAAGATTCAATTTACTTCAAATCCAAGTCTAACTTCCTTCAAATAAAGTTGACCTTCCCACAGCTTAAGTGTGATATAAGTGCCACATCCTGGTCGGGTAGCGTCTCTCGAGGCGTTTACCTGCCCCGATCACTTCCTCGATCTTCAGGTGCGTGGGGTCGATCTCCCGGGCGAACTCCCGGACCGCCTCGCTCGGGTCCTCATACGTGGACGGGTCCACGTAGTATTTCACGCCACCTGCAGAGGGTGCCCACACACACACACACACACACACACAAACACATGCAGGTATTTCCAGGTCAATAGCGACGACACAGGAAAAGGAGGTCGACAGGATTTGAAAATAAAGGGGGTTTTATTGCAAAAGCTTACTTGCCTCTGTTGCTGATGTACCTCTGGAGGCGGTCGCTGTACGGACTCTCCCTCCTCTTCCTGAAATGGAAATAATCTTGTAAATATTTTATTGAAATAGCCAAAGTAGCAAGATTTTTTGTTTATTAAAATACCCCACACCCAAAAAAAAAACAGTTTTTTTATGTGCAAAGACCTGTCGCCACCACCTACCTCCGGAACACCACCACCACCACAATGGCCACCACTACCAGGAGGAAGGCGGCGCCCCCCATCACCGAGCCGATCAGGAGCGGGAGATGGTTCTGGATCTGCTGCGAGTGTTCCTCTGGATTCGGGGAAGAGCATGATGGAACATTGTGAGGGGAACGTGACAGGAACGTACGGGCAGGTGGGGAAAAAAAAGGACTTGAAGGTTAATTTTGTGCAGCGTCCATTGCCATGCCTATTTCAGGAGCCATGTTGGATTACATGGCTCCCGAAAATTGTTTATTTATTTATTTATTTGTGTTTTTTTTTTTGTTTATTATACATTTATTTATCAATATGTTTATTTATATATTTATTTATGTATGCATTTATTATTTATTTATTTATTTATCATTTATCTTCTTCTTCTCCTTTTCCCTTCAGGGGTTACCACAGTGAATCAACCTTCTCCATCTAACCCTATTTTCTGTATCCTCTTTTCCACACTCTCCTCTGCTTGGGACTGTTGACCCCAAGTACCTGAAATCCTTCAACTTCTTGATCTCCACTCCCCATAGCCTCAACATTTCACCTGAGTTCATCTCATTCACACACATATACTCTGTCTTGCTGTGACTAACGTTCATTCCTCTAGATTTTACGCAACCTGTTCTCTGCACTCACTAAAAGTCACAATGTTATCTGCAAACATCATGGTCCATGGAGATTCCTGTCTAACCTCATCTGTCAGCCTGTCCATCACCACTGCAAACAGGAAGGGGCTCAGAGCTGATCCCTGATGGAGTCCCACCTCCACCTTGCACTTCTCTTTTACCCTGACAGCAAACTGCACCACTGTCTCACAGCATACATGTCCTGCACCAGTCTAACATACTTCTCTACCACTCCAGATGTCCTCATACAATACCGTAATTAATTTCTTGGCACCCCGTCATAAGCTTTTTCTAAGTCTATAAGGGCTAAATGCAGCTCCCTCTTGCCTTCTCTGTACTTCTCTGTTGGTATTCTCAAAGCAAATACTGCATCTGTAGAACTCTTTCTGAGCATGAAGCCATAGTGTTGTTCACAAATGCTGACTTCTGTTCTCAGTCTAGTTTCCACTACTCTCTGCCATGACTTCATTGTATGGCTCATCAACTTTATCCCTCATAGTTGCCACAATTCTGCACATCCCCCTCTGTTACCCCAACAGCACACTGTCTCACAGCTATTATACATGTCTTGCACCAGTCTAACATACTTCTCTGCCACTCCAGATTTCCTCAAACAATTCCAGTACTTCTCTCTTGGCACTCTGTCATATGCTTTTAAGGTCTAGGTCTACAAAAACACAATGCAGCTCCCTCTGGCCTTCTCTGTACTTCTCTATTAGTATTGTCAAAGCAAATACTGCATCTGTAGTACTCTTTCTAGGTATGAAGCCACAATGCTGTTCACAAATGCTGAATGCTGAATTATCTAGTCAAAAACTCTACAGCTGCCTTTCCTAGACACTTCCACACCTTCACAGGTATATGATCCGGACCAACTGCCTTTCCACTCTTCATCCTCTTCAATGACTTCCTCACTTCACTTGTACTAATCTGTGCTACTTTGTGGTCTATAATAGTCACCTCTTCTACCCAACCGAGCATACAAGTCATCATATGCCCTTTATTTTTTCTTTGCTACCTCTATCTTTACCTTACGTTGTATCTCCCTGTAATCCTGGTTGTCCTCTGCTCTGCCTTTGTGTTCTTGATCTTCCTTATCACCAGAGGCATCCTACAAACCAGCATCCTTTGCTGTCTGACCACACTCTCACCTACAACTACTTTGCAGCCACTGATCTCTTTCAGGTTACCTCGTCAATACAAGATGTTGTCTACCTGCGTGCTCCTACCTCCGCTCTAATGAGTTACCCGATGTTCCTGTCTTTTCTAGAAAAAAAACTGTTCACTACAGCCATTTCCATCCTTTTTGCAAAATCTACTGCATCTGTCCCTCTGCATTTCTATCCGGTATACCAAAACTGCCCATCACTTCTTCATCACCTCTATTGCTTGCACCAACATGTCCACTAAAGTCTGCTCCAATTACCACTCTCTCATCTCTGGGGATATTCCGCATCACTTCATCTTGCTCATTCCAGAACTTCTCCTTCTCCTCTAATTCACATCCCACCTGCAGGGCATAGCCACTAACAACATTTAGCATCACACCTTCAATTTCCAGTTTCAGACTCATAAGTTTATCTGACATTCTTTTCACCTCCAGAACATTCCTAACAAACTCCTCCTTCAAGATAACTCCAACTCCATTTCTCTCCCTGTCAGTACCATAATAGTACAACTCAATACCTGCTCCTAAGCCTTACTACCTTTCCGCCTGGTCTCCTGGACACACAGTATATCCACTTTCCTTCTCTGCATCATATCGACCAACGCTCTACCTTTTCCTGTCATAGTCCCAATATTCAAAGTCCTTCCTCTCAATCCCAGACTCTTGTCTTTCCTCTTCTGTCTCTGCTTCCGAACACGCCATCCACCTCTCCTTCTTTGACCTACAGAAGCCCAGTTTCCATTGGTTCCCTGAAGGTCATCGGTACCAATGGCAGTCGTTATTAACCCGGGCTACGACCGATCCGGTATGATCTGGTTATCATGGTTCGATTCATTCATCTATCTACTTATTTATTATCGATCTATCTATTTATTCATATATTTATTTCTATATGTATTTATTCATTTTTTGAATTGAAGTTGTCAAATCTTTCAGAATCCTTTTGTGAATCAATTGTGAATCTATTAATTGATGATGTATAATATCTGTCAATTAAAATAATTTATTTTTTTTTTATTGATCCTTACAAACCCTTCATGACACAATTATGAACATGTTACTGTTAAAACTATTGTTGGCATTTTTCTTTAAAAACTGTTTTTTTTTTAATTCAAACTCGAAGTTGGTACCCCCATCAAGAATATGATTTAAAAGTTATTAGATGTACACATTAATAATAATTTAATAATATAAATAAAACAAATAAATCCAGATAAATATCCAATAATGGGACCTCATTACCTTATGACTAGTATTGATAATTGAATGTTAAGACGCCAGGGTGAAAATGTAGAATAAAAAAAAAAAAAGAAAAAAAGAAAAATCAAATATCCCTCAGATGTTTCTGTAGCTGTTCTATTTAGGTAATCCTGTGCTAAAGGGGGCTATTACACATTTATTAACGTTTAATAGCATGCATGTGCGGTACCGAGGGGCAGCGTTGTGAAGTAGACGGTGTCTCCGTAGGGTCCAAAGCCACGCTCGTTCCGGGCGCGGATCTGGAAGGCGTAGATGGAGCCCGGGATCAGAGAGTTCACCGTCATGGTGTTGGTTTCGCTGTAAACGCTGGCGGCGCCGTCCACGTCCGAGCCCTGAGGGACCAAAACGCATGCGGTGAATCAGCGAGGGGATGCCGGAGCCAATCCCTGCTCAGATCGGAGCTGGGGGCGGGGTTTAACACCAATCAAACCCAACCACATCGGATCGACCTGATGATTGTCTTTGGGCTACGGGAGGGAGATGGAGAACCTGGTGGGAACACAGGCAGGAGAACATGCAGGGGAACATGGAGAACCCAGGAAGGAGAACCGTTAGAGAAACCAAGTAGGAGAACATGGAGAGAACCCATGATGGAGAACATGGAGAGACACCAAGCAGGAAGAGATGGAGAACTTGAGCAGGAAAACATGAAGAACCCAAACAGTAGAGAGTAATGAAGCAGAGGGACACGGAGAACTCAGGCAAGAGAACTTTAAGAGAAACCAAGCAGGAGAGAACCCAGAGGGGAGAACATTGAGAATTAATGCAGGAGAACATAGAAAACTCAAGCAGGATAACATGGAGAACCCTGGTAGAAACCCCAAAATAGTGAATCCACAATGGATTAGGACAAGGAACTTTTTCTAGTGTTTGGTGAAAGTTGTAACCAATGTTTTTGGACCCGGAGAACATGTGGAACCCAGGCAGGAGAACATGGAGAGAAACCAAGCAGGAGAACATGTAGAACCCAGTAGGAGAGCATGGATAGTCAACCCGATTGGCTATCGGATCAGAACCTGGGACCTTCTTGCTGTGGTGAACGCGGCCCTGTGATTGACACATCTTGGTCCTCACCCCAAAACAAACAAACGACACTCACCTTGTCGTAGAACCGGAGCTGGTACTCCAGAATGTCCCCGTTTGGTCGGTCCGGCTGCGGCCACGACAGCGTGATGGAGTCCGGGGCCCGGCTCAGCTGGTGCATCATGGGAACCGTGCCGGGGACTGGAATACAATAAATAATAATAATAATAATAATAATTATCACCCCAATTGGCATGACAGGACCTGGAAGTTGATTAAATGAATGTCAAAGTGCGAGAAATATCCCTTAAAAATTAAAAAAAACAACTAAATATTATCTAATAATAACCAAATTACATGGCAAAGAGACCAAAAGATCAATAAAAGAAACGTTGAAATAAAATGAAAACGATTGAACTATTAACTATTAATTAATAGAAAAAATAAAAATAAAAGTCCCCGCCCCTTGCTGATGGTGTGGGTGTAGTAACGCATAATAGCCACTAGAGGGCGACAGCCACCGGTTGCTAAACCCCGGGTTCAGCCTCGGAGCAGAGACACTTCCGGTTTTCAAGCCGCCGCTTCCGGGTTCGGGTCGATTTGTAGTTTCAGCAGCATCTTCCGTTTTGACCGGAAAGCAGGAGAGTTATTTTATCCTGCAGAAGGAGAAACAGCTGCTCTCTCTCTCCTCCCATATCCCCTCTCTCCCACTTTCTCTATCCTTTCCTCCTCCCATTCTCTCCATCCCTCTCTCTCTCCCTCCTCCTGTTGTTGGTCCCACAGGAAGCCAGAACCTCAAGTGGCCGCCAGCTTGGAAAGTCCTCAGCAGGAGAAAGAGGCAAACCACACACACACACACACACACTCACACACATCCATGTTCATGCTGTCACCTGATTGGCTGGTGGTGAAGTTGATAGCGGCGTAGCGGGCAGGAAACGGGCTCAGGGCCGACACCTCGTTCATGGCCTGTACCTGGACACGCATGACACCGCACATTAGCATCACATGCTAATCCCGACGGATGATTAATCCACAATTAATCTAGATTAAACTAAAAAATGGCGGGAAAGTTCATTAACAAGGATCTTGACAGGATTGTTGATCTGAGCAATGGGAGACCGGATATTCTGACAGATTTTGGACAAAAGAAGAAAGAAAAAAAAAATTAATTTAGAAAAAAAAAATCATAGATTAAAACAAATACATAAATTGATTAACTTGACCAGCCAAAATGTGGCTCAGAAGACCCCCATGAAGAAGAATCCATTGAATCCAGTTTTCCCCTGCCCAGACGCGGGTCACCGGGGCCCAAGGCCTGAAGCCAGGCCTGGGGGCGGTGCTCGGTGGCGAGCGCCTGGTGGCCGGGTCTTCACCGATGGGGCTCGGCCAGACATGGCCCAAAGGAACGATATGGGTTCCTCTTCCCCCAGGCTCACCACACACAGGAAGGGCCAAGGGGGTCGGTTGCAGTATGAGCAAGGCGGTTGCCGGAGTGGGGTCCTTGGTTGCAGAAGCTGGCTCTTGGGACATGGAATGTCACCCCTCTGGTGGGGAAGGAGCTCGAGCTGGTGCGCAAGGCTGAGAGATTCCGACTAGATATAGTCCGACTGACCTCGACGCACAGCGTGGGGTCTGGAACCAGGTCTCTCAAGGGAAGGCTGGACTTTTATTTTGGAGTTGCCCCTGGTGAGAGGCATCGTGGCCCCTGTCTAGGCGCCTGCACATTGAGGTTCAACCCAGTGGACAAGAGGGTCCCTCCGCCTTCAGGTGGGGGGTTGGGTTCTGGCTGGTGTTTATGGCTATGCACCCAACAGCAGTTCAGTTTACTCACCCCAAGAAGGGTGAGTAAACTGAAACTGAGAGTACGCTCCTACCGAGGACTCCCTCGTTCTACTGGGAGACTTCCCTGTATGATCAGTATTGGAGCTTGGTCCGCATTGTCGGTTGTAAATTGGACCCGTTGCCGGCAAGAGTTGGACTCCGCCAGAGCTGCCCTTTGTCACCAATTCCGTTCATAACTTTCATGGACAGAATTTCTTGGCGCAGCCAGGGTGTGGAGGGGATCCAGTTTGGTGGCCACAGGATCGAGTGTCTGCTTTTTGCAGATAATGTAGTTCTGTTGGCTTCATCAGGGGATGATCTGCAGCTTTCACTGGGGCGGTTCGTAGTGAAGCGGCCGGGATGGGGATCAGCACCTCCAAATCCAAGACTACGCTGCTCAACCAGAAACGGGTGGAATGCCCACTCTGGAAGAAATTCTGCCCCAAGTGGAGGAGTCCAAGTATCTCGGGTTCTTGTTCACATGTGAGGTAAGGATGGAGAAGGAGATTGACAGGCGGATCGGCGCGGCATCTGCAGTGATGCGGACTCTGTAATGGTCTGTCGTGGTGAAGAGGGAACTGAGCCAAAAGGCGAAGTTCTTAATTTACTGGTCGATATTCGTTCCCACCCTCACCTATGGTCACGAGCTGTGGGTAGTGACCGAAAGAACGAGATCACAGATACAAGCAGCCGAAATGAGTTTCATCTGCAAGGCGGCCAGACTCTCCCTCAGAGACAGGGTGAGAAGTTTGTTCATCCGGGAGGAGCTCGGAGTAGAGCCACCGCTCCTCCGCATGGACCCCACTCCAGATAAGCGGGTAAGATGGATAGATGGATGGGTGGATGGATAATAAAACAGCTGATAGCATTACTACTACTACTACTAATAATAATGATAATAAAAATAATATGCTGATCATAATAATAATCCATCTATCCATCTTCAGCCACTTATCCTGCACTTGGGTCACGGGGATGCCGGAGCCTGTCCCAGCTGTCATCGGCCGAGAGGCGGGGTTCACCCTGGACTGGTCGCCAGTCAATCCCAAATAGTAATAATAATGATACGGATAATAATAATATTACTAATACGGATAATGATGCAAATAATACCAATAATGATAATTATTATTCTTACTATCTGTATTATTTTGACCATGATTGATATAATAATACTAATTGTTATTACTATCTGTATTGTTATTGTTATTATTATTGTCATGTGTTATATGATAATTGATAATAATCATGATGGTTATTGTCGTCACTATTATTAATATTATTTGTGTTATGTGAAAATATATTTAAATGAAACAATAAATCATTAATCATGATATCATTAAAAATATATGATTATATTTACTATGTTAATCATATTGTAAAAATGATACTTACGGGTCAAAAATAAATTGATATACTATGAATAATATGAACTATTAATATAGATATAATACATGTTGGAATATATAATAAGATCAGTTTCTTTAAAAAGGAACAACAAATATTGCTAATTTATTATATGATATTTTGTTAATATCATAGATACTGCATTATAAAAGCAGCGGTTACGATGTTTCCATGGTTACAGGCATTGATGGGGGGGAGGTTAGACGACGGTGGTCAACCGAACCTGGATTAGGTAGGTGACCCGGGTCAGCAGGTTGTGGAGGGTGACCCGGGTCTGCCTCAGTTGGGTCTGGGAGGGGCTGAAAGTGACGCCCTCCCCGCACCAGGAGCAGGAGGCGGGGCTGGAGACGGAGGCCGAGGGGCAGATGCGGCAAACAACCCCGTACCAGACCTCCACGCGGCCCCCCATGTCCAGCGGGGGGCGCCACCGCAGGGACACGCCGCCGTCGCTGCTCTCGTACTCCCAAGACAGCGAGACCGGGGCCGAGGGCGGAGCTGGACGGGAAGAAATTCCACTGGAGTTAAATAATCTCTGCAGATGATGATTTAATCTCATGATGCTATGACTTTATCCAACTTGAAATGTTATTTTTTCACAAAATTAAGAATTGAGTGTCCTGACATTGTGACTCTGGTATCCTAAATTTAATCTCATAATAACGGCCGGGGAAGGGGGGGGGGGGGGTCTGGAGATTAACACATTCCTCTGAAGTTAAATAATCCCCAACAGATTACGTCACCTGATGATTTAATCTCATGATGTTCTGACTATATCCTCTTTAAATTATTTTATTATTTCACAAAATTATGACTTGTGTCTCATGACATTGTGACTTTATTCCTCTAAATATAATCTGCAGTTTCTGAAGTTTCTTGACTTCAACTAAATTGAATTGATAATTGAATAATTACTGTCAAAGTGTTAAGTCATTTTCTCATTAAATAACTAGTTTAATCTGATACTGTAAACTATTTTCTCAAAGTTATTAATTTGAACTTTTTACATTATTACTTTTTTAATCAAAGTAATTCATATTTGACATATTTGATGTTATTAAGATTTAATTTTGATCCTTAATCTCTTCATTCGCCTATTATGACTCACTTCTGATTCTAATTCATTCAAAAAAATAAATTATTAGTATTCTTACGAAATTATTCTTATTTATTATTGTTAAATGATTGCTATTTAAACTTAGGATATCATCAATGAATTCTAAATTTAATCTTAGTATTATGACTTTTTTCCCTATTTAAAACATTAATATAACCCCTTAAATCTCTAAAATAACATTATTTTCACAAAGTTATTGGTTAAATATAATTATATTTTGACTTGATTCTGATTTGGAACTACGGATGTAATCTTAGTGTTATTGCATTACTCTCAAATAAATTAAATTGTAAAGATTACATTTTGTCTCATTCAAAATCATTAATTTCATCTAACGATTAATGAAATAATGTGTCTCATGAAATTGTGATTATATTCTCATGATAGTAATTAATTTAGTCTAAAAAGAATGGTAACTTTTTGTTTACAAAATTTTCAATTTAATCCCATATGTCACTATTCCTGCTTTGTACATGACCCAACCATCTCAATCTGGCTTCTCTGACCTTTTAATCTCATGATGTAAATTTATTTTCAGGAAATTTTGAATGTGATCTTTTTAAATTATGACTTAATTCTCATGAAAGTAATTAATCTCATCATGTTATTTCTTCTCATCAAAATTAACTATCAAATCTAAGGTTTAATTTTCACAAAATGATGAATTTAATCTCACATTAAGACTTCAATGTCGCCTGCAATCTGTTGACATTGTCTCTGTCATGAGGAAGCACTGCTCTAATCTCAAAAATATGGATTTATATTCCAGTAAAAATACAATTTTAATCCATTCATATTGCAACTGTTGATTTGAGTAACATTTAGATTTTATTCCCATAAAAATAAGACCGTAATCTGAGGTAAAGAGTAAACAGGAAGTGCTCACTGGTGCAGGCTGAGGCATTAGCATCGTTAGCCGCGCGGTAGAAGCCGCTGCGGCACTCGCAGGAAATCGCCCCCTCCTGGCTGGTGCGGCTGTTGGCCGGGCAAGCGGCGCAGGGGTCCGGACCAGGGGCCGCCTTGAAGTGACCGACGGAACAGGCTGCGGGGGGAACACGCACATTTCAAAATAAAATTGAAACCAACAAAGCATCCCCTGCAAGATAAGCGGAACATGTAATGAATGGATGAAAAATGAAAGAAAATTTTAAAAAATGAAAGAAAATGGAACGCAAGAACATTTTCAGCCCCTTTTCAGTATTCCAATATTTCTTTATTTTTATGTCATTATCATTTTTCAAATTTACATTTTTTTTTCCAAATTTGCATCATACTTATCTTTAAATTTTCATTTTTCATTTAATCATTTAAAATAATTATTCAGTATTTTATAGAGATAAAGCACGCAGCAATACGTAAAAAAATAAAGGTACCCTCTTTAGACCTAATATTAAATTCTTCGGATTTGTAAATTTAAAATTTTTGGATATACTTTTAAAAGAAAAGTGATTTATTTCCTACATTATGAAATAAACGCCCTCAAGTGAACCCCCTGCAGTTTCACACACCGTCCACAAGGGGGAGATGGGGACAATCAACTGGTAGCTAAACAGGAAGTCCCTGTACAAGAACAACGGGATTGATTGATTGCTCCATCATGTGACATAGGGAAATCCCAATAGGGGCGCTGGGGGAGGTGATAAACACATCGCAAGTTTATGATCTCTTGAAGTTCCAAAATGGATGTTAAAAAAAATTGTCCATTGTCCCCGTATGGGGACACAATTCTCCATCGTGCCCGAGAGCAGGGAGAAAGGTTATAAATGAGGTGGCGCTACAGGTCGGAGAGGTCAAACAAAGGCCGCCGTTTCCCGCGCAGTCCCCAAAATAATCCAAAATAAAAGCCTTACAAATAAAGCTTTTCAAATCTGCGCCAAAAGCAATGTCAAGGGTGTAATTTCTGCTCCAAAGGCTCCACCCCCCCCCCCCCCCCCTCGCCGTTCTTCCCTCTGCAGAACGGCAACTATTTTGGGTTCTTCACCAGTCTTGGCTTGTGGTTCCCCGCGGGCCGAGGGGGAGGGCGGGACCGAGACGGTGCGATACGAGTGGACGGAACCTCCACATCGCCGGCGGGAGCCTCATCATGACCTTTTGTCCGTTATTTTTGGAGAAAAATAAACATATTCCAAATCCTGGGTTCTGATCCCATGTTCCACCAGGAGAACGTTCTGGGAAAACAAATAAAAGAACAAGTGTGAAATTTGCTCGAGATGATTGAGAGCTAGCAAGCGATGACCTTCATAATTGGCAAAAAAAATCCCCTTCTATCTCTCGGTATCTTTTGTGCCTCCTTCAAGCTCAGGCTCTCCACCAGAGGCCTAGGAGATCTGGAGGAGTTCTGGACGGAATACTGCTGTTTCCAGGATTGCGTTCTTCTGGACTGAGAACGCAGGTATTCTTCCTGGAACCAGTGAGGCTACCTTTGCCCAAAATCTCCTCTAGCTCCTTCTTATGGTACTTGTACTTCTGCAGCTACTCCAGTTCTGGCTTCCTGATGTTGATGTCACTTGAGATCACTACATCCATTGGCACGGGCGTCTTCTGCTTCTTGTTCATGACCACATTGTCCAGTTGGTGCATCAGTTTGTCCATCAGAAACTGGAGCTCCCACTGGATCTTGGCTTGCTCCCTCTGGATGACCTTTGGAAGGCCTCCAGCTTGTCCATTTGGAACCAGAAGTCCAACGGCATCTTGGCTCGCTCGTTCTGGATCATCTTTGGAAGGCCTCCAGCTTGTCCATTTGGAACCAGAAGTCCAACGGTATCTTGGCTCGCTCGTTCTGGATCACCTTTGGAGGTGTCCTCCACCTTGATCCTGGGACCTCCAACCCACACTCTGCGCAGATCTTCCTGGTACCTATCCTGGTTATGGCACCACATGTATGCCTTCCCTGCCAGCATCCTACACCCTGCTGTTATGTGATGGAACGTAGGGTCATCTCACAGGGTCTTCTCCGGTGTGGCTGCTAACAGCCTTGTGAAATACACCTGGTCAATAGCTAGTTAAAGCAAACAGCTAATCAGCCAATCACAGGACAGCTTATGGATCTTGCGAAGATGTCCTTAAATTCAAACAAGCATCAACAAAGTGACTTAAAAGGTAACACGCTTGTCTAGTGTTTCAGGGTCTACTGGGACATACATACATATATATACACACATACATGTACACATATATACATATGTATGTTTATAAAAATACATTCAAGTACATACATGACTGCAGAGGTAAATTGGGAAAGAAAACAAACTTTCAAATATTAGGACCAGTTATTTGAGGTTATTTGTCTCTGACGCATTGGTTGTGAGTCAATGCCACACACACACACACACACACACACACACACATGCACGCACGCACACACACACACACACACACACACCATCTGACTGCAGGCTGTGATGGTGGAATAAGCCTGTAAAACTTGCCAATTGTTAATGTCAATACGAGGCGTCACTGGATTAGAGCTACTGCGGCTCCATGAGATTATCGAGCGTGCATGTGTGTGTGTGTGTGAGTGTGTGTGTGTGTGTGTGCGTGTGTGTGTGTGTGTGTATGTGTGTGGGCGCCAGAAGGGCGTGCGTCCCTTCGAGTCTGTCCGGCTGTAAATGTACGAAGTGTGGGGACACACTCCGAGGTCCCAAGTCCCTCCATCCTTCAAGTGTGCGAATCAGCCTGCAGGCATGGTGTAGAGGAGTGTGTGTGTGTGTGTGTGTGTTTGTGCATGCGTGTGAGTGCACGCGAGAGTGACTAAGGGAGGAATCATCATTAAAATCATTTCTTATTTCACTCGAATGTTAATTCTTGCACCAACCTTCTACTGGAATAGACATTACCCATACCAAACTTTAATTATTTTTTTTGGAATACGATTTTTTTCCTAAAATTTCATTTGAATTTTTTTCCCCTAGATATTCCAAACAAGTGATTTTTTTTTTTTAAATTGCAACATTTTATAACTTTTTCAATATTTCCCCTATTTTTTTTTCACAGTTGTTAATTTAATTTTCCCTTTGGTTTATCAGCCCTGTTTTTTTTCCAGCCAAATACTTTTTGATTATTATTTTTTTTTTTTGCTAACCTTGTCTTCCAAGCTTGTGTTTTATTTTTATTCGGTCTCCGCGGCGACACTGCTGGAAACGTTCCTTTGAGTGGCGCGTCGGAGGGGATCGGAGGCGGGGCGACCTTTCGCTCCGGGACATTTTTCTCTGAGTGCAGCTTCTGAATTTTAATTTAATAACCTGGTTTGGAAGCCTGCTTGTTTAGGGAGGCGTGAGGAGGTGGAGGAAGAGGAAGAACGAAGAAATAAACCGATAAGAGGGTTTTGATGTTCGCACTTGTCCAAGACGAAGAACATGCTTTTATACAGGTGTGAAGAGGATGGAGGGAGAGGAGGGTGAAGAAAGAAAGAAAGAAAGGGTGAAGAAAGGATAGAGAAGATGGAGGCGGGGAGGAGGACGGAGGTGACGCTGTGCCGGAGCGACAGATCTGGGATAAACGACAGGAAAGAGAGGAGCGCCGAATGAAAGTTTGATGCTCCGGATGAAACGCCCGTGTTGTTTAACGTCTCTGACGTGTAACATGTGACTTTCACTAACCCTCGCCGCCCCCACAACCCCTGCCAGATCACATGACCGTCCCGACCAATCAAGAGCTTCTGCCCTTTCCCTTAATCTACCCCCCCATCCTTCCCTCCCAGGGCGCCGTCGCCCCTCCCTTATTCGCTCCTTCGCCAAAAATCTAAAGTAACCCGTTCGTGACTATTCGGAGGACACACACACACACACACACACAAACGCTGGGTGGCGGGAGATATTCATAAAGCCACTCGAAATTTTCAACCAATAGGGGAAGCCCTTTGGTATCCAGTGATACATCCATTGACTAAAAGATACTACTAAAGAAGTGTGTGCGTAAAAATGTAGAAAAGGCCATAAAAAAAAATCAAAAAATGTTTTAAAGTTCCACAAGGTTGAACACAACATGTCCCCTTATCAAGGTTCTCCTGCCTGGGTTCTCTCCAGGTTCTCCATTTCCTTCCATGGTCCAAAAACAATCAGAACTGAAGATCTAAATTGTCAATCAGTGTGAATGGCTGAAGGTCTTTATAAGCGATTATTGGCCAGGTTAAGTCCCACCCCCTTATCATCAGTCCAAAAGAAGCAATACGACTGAAACCGAAATCCCAGACAAAGTCAAATAAAGAAAATTCCAGAAGCGTCAGAGTCTTACAGCGACCTTTGACCTTGGATTAGAAGACAAAACACTGAAAGAGGTCATCGATAACGATTATTAAAAAATATATGACAGCTTGTCTGCTATTGTGTTTTAGATTGATAAAAAATGAATTAACCAATAAATTTATTTACTTAATTAAATAATTCATTTGTTTATTTTTCTTTTAATAAATAGGTTGGTAATGTTAGATGTGCACTAGCTTTTAAAGTAGCTATGAAAATAAACACGCTAGAGCAAGCATTGGTAAACTACGGTCTGCGGGCCATATACGGCCCGCCTGGCGTTCTCATCCGGTCCACTGAACCAAAAATTTGATTATAATTAAACCTCATATTTTAACCATGCCCTGGAATACTTGCTGTTTTCAAATAATAAAGTATCAGCCGTCACTTGTCAAGAAGCATGCTGACTATACTTGTGAGCAGTCGTCACAAGAACAGGCGAATGTGGTTCAGAGGTTGACGGCTAATTTCCAGACTTAGCATTGTTTTCCCACAGGCAAGCCGCGATTTTAGACTCTAGTACCAAAGTTACGGGTGGGATACGGACCCAATTGAGACACCACAACTCTACGCGAACAGAGAGTTCAAAGACTTCATTGGGTCTCTGTAATTCATAATAGCAGAATGCAGACGAAGTAGGGAAATCGGCGATAAGGTTGGTATCCGGAAGACTGTCAAGAGAGTGCAGGAGCTCCCAAAGACGGGTGGGAGCGTGAAGTCTGGCAAGATAGCGCAGGGCTACAATAGGCCAGCAAGGGTGCACAAGGCTGGGCGAAAAAAGCCCAAAGTCTGGCAAGGGAGCTGGAAGTCCAGCAAAAGAGGGACGGGTGAGAAATGTCCAGCACGGAAGCACATGGCTCCTGAAGTCTGGCAAGAGATTGCAAAGCTAGGAGAATGAGCATGGGGTTCCAGAAGTCCAGTGAGGAAGAACGAAGTCCAGCGAGGGAAGGCTGGCTCCCGAAGTCCAGCAAGGGAGCATGAAGTCCGATAAGAGAGCCTGGGGTTCCCAAAGCCTGGCGGGAGAGTGTAAAGGGGGAGGGTGAGGCTTCCTAAGTCTGGAGACAGAGCTTCAAGTCCGGCAAGAGAGGGCAGGGCCCTCGAAGTCCAGTGTAGGAGAATTAAGCATGGTGAAGGAGCGCTGGCACCTGAAGTCCAGCATGGGAACAGAAGGCACCTGAAGCCCCGTCAGAGATCGTGGAGCTCCCGAGGCCCAGCGAGGGAGCAAGAAGTCCGGTAAGAGAGCCCAGCCTGGCGAGGGAGTGCAGGGCTCCAGAAGGGCAGGGAGGGAGCGTGGGGACAGACAGGGTCGGTTTCAGGAGGTCTCCCACAGCAAACAAGGCAACCTGTCCACTGAAAGGGAAAGAAGACAACCTGGCGACTAGTGGGACTGGAAGCGAATCTCTTAGGACCACATCGATTGCCCCCCATGGCTGAGATCCGCGGTGGACAAAATATCCCGAGAGAGAACCGTGACAACCACAGCCACTTTTATGATGGCATTCAAATTAGAGATTAGCTTTTTTTCCAAACCTCCAGAGGATGGTACATAGCATAACATCGACCTACACATGTGAGCATACATTCAGCATAATGAACATCAACAAAGCCCATCACAGGTCCAAGCTAACTGACCAACACCTTTGGATCTATCCCGAGACTGACCAAGAAAAAAACAACTCCAGATTTTGATTCACTGGCGAAAAGGGGATATCAACATCACCGTTCCCGTGGACACTGCGGCTTTCTTCTACTGAAATCAATGCATTTGGAAAACAACTTGTACAATGTGCCTAGCACATTTGCTTTGAAAATAAAACCAGCTTAGTTTTGAAGGCCCTGGCGTTTGCTCGCATTTCATGGACAAACCAGTTTTCCCTTGTAGCTTCACGTCTAGCTCAATCATGTGTGTCCACAGTAAAGGCTGAATCACAAAGCCCGCCTGTCAGTGGTAAAGGCTATTAAAGGCTATTTTCAACCTTTTTGGAGCCGCGGCACATTTTTTACATTTAAAAAATCCACCATCAACCAAAATGACAGAAAATGACACTCAGTACATATTATACATATAGTCAATAATATAGTTTTAATGTATTTATACTCAGTGTGAAACCTGGGGCTGTTTTAATGAACACACAATGGATATCCTGGCAGTAATGTTATAAAGACACACACGAAGCTCTTGCTCAAGCTTTACAAGCTGGCAGTGTTAATGTTTCTGCCACAGTGTGGGACTTTTTTGATTTAGCTACAAGTTCAGCAACAAGGTAGCTAGCATTGAGGGCTCTCTCATTTACCTTTGTGGTTTTTCTCCCAAAAAATTCCTGTTTCTTATTGTTTGTATGTAAACGTACAAAATAGTCCATCGGCTTGTTTTGAACGGAAGGGTGTTTCGTTTGGAGATGGCGCTTAAGCTTGCTTGGCACCATTGCGCTATTGGATAGCTTCTCATCACATACCAAGCACAGCGGAGTTGGTGCCGTTGCATCCCCGGTGAAAGTGAATCCAAATGAAAGATAGCTTTCGCTGTATTGCCTCGAGCTCACCGTCTTTTCTTTTTTCTTTTGTCCATCTCCATCACTGTCACTCGCTCGTCTTGCTGCGATACCAAATTGCCACTGTCGCGCAGCACTAACTCCAACATTGACCTCTACGTCATCACGCCACACTAGTGACACGAGTAAGCCGCGGCACACTGAGTGAAAATCACTGGGCCAAATCACAAACCCGATCTGTGTCATTCAGCTCAGGAAAATTCTCAAGTAGCTCCAAAAATGAAATAATCTCCTGTTTTAGCTCTCACATTCATTGATCCAATCATTCAATCATTTACATCAAGTATAAATTCTGTACCGATCTTTGCCGGGCCAGATTGAAAAGACCAGCGGGCCGGATGTGGCCCGCGGGCCGCAGTTTGCCCACCCCTGGCCTAGCATGTTCATGATTTGCTGAAAGGCCAAATCCTTTCTTGAAAGGGCTTTTACATGTACCTCTGTTTTATCTGTCATTTATATTAGTTCACACAAATACATCATCCATCTGTTCCCGGCCTCTCCGTCAAACTTAAGAGCCGATGGTGGCCCCAAATTGAGTCAAATTGTTTGCCCACCCCTATGTTAAAGCTAACTTGTAACAGAAAGTTGTCATGACTCTTCCTCTTCTGTCTATCACATCTCCCGACTCAATTGTTGTTTATTTTATGAATATTAAAGCTATCATCGTAGCATTTCGGCTATTAGCACGTCAGTGTTAGCATGAGATCAGTATGGTGTCCATCTCAAACCCCTTCTGTGTCTATCCTACTCTCTGTCAATCCCCCTCTCACACTCCCGCTTTCCACCCTGACGTCGCGAGAAAATTCATTTAAATTTTTTCCTGCATTTGTTTTTTCGCTCCACGAACCCTCTGAGAAACTGCAAAACGACACGTCCTGGATAAACAGTCGAAAGAAAAACAAATTTGTATTTTTGGTTGTCAAGACGCAAAAGCAGCCCTCCACTGTTTCAGACCGCTGACCTATTTTTTCATTTTTCTTTTCTTCTCTCTTTTCCGTGAGGTTATCCCTCTCTTTTGGCTTCGAGCATAAATCCCTCTCTCTCTCGCTCTCCAAGTGCACACATGGCTTCAAATGTAAATGTCTTTCTTCTCTCCCAGTGATTTATGAACTTATTTATTTATATATTCATTTATTTATTTTCCCGTCGTTCATTGAGGCCTGGAAGCCGAACGACCAATTGCAAGCCGCTTCTCGTTTAACCCGATCAACATGTTGCTCGGCAGAGACGAGCTCGCCATGTGACACGGGCGCAGGAGATGTGTCTCTCCAAACCGACAGCCAGTGGTGAACAGCGAAAAAAAAGGATTATAGTAATAATAATAATATAATAATGATAATATTAATAACGGCAAAAATATAATATTTTATTTTTTGTGCCCCCCGAAATGTAAAAAAAAAGGTCAAACATTTAAGCCGAGTTAACAAAACACTCAAACACAAAATAGAAAATCAATCAATGAATAATGATGATAAATATAATTTTAAAATGATAAATGTATATATATATATATATTAATCAAAAATAATTTGCAGAAACTTGAGCCTCAAAGACACCTCATAGGGTGATTAATTAATTCAATTTAATTTAACAAAAATAAAAAAAAATATTAAATTCAAAATTAATAAAAGTCAAACACAAAAATAGAGAACAAATAAATGAAAAATAATCAAAAATCAAACAAAAAAATTACAAGAAATTGAGCGACACAAAATAAAATTGAATAAATGAATAGATGAATAAACAAAATCAACTGACCTATGGGACAGGCTGCAGGGCCACCAGTATTGGAAGATTACATTTAATTAAATTTGATTTATTTTTTTTACAAAAAAGTTGCCTAAAACTATTGTCTCTGTTAATCATTTTCAAATCAGACATGTTGTTTCTGCACAGTTAGCAACTGTGATGCACAATTAAAAATTTTTCGTCTCATAGCTCCGTCACACAATTTAGCAAAAGGACGCATACGTATCTGCCTGGACAAAAAAAGCAAAATTTTAAAAAAGCTCTGGACGTAGACAATCTAAACATAAAACCTCAAGAGGATATTGTTCTCTGTCACGAATGGGTAGCCATCATCTTCTCTGCATCACCATAATATCGACAAGAAATAAGAGCTCGTTTTAGCATATGTAATTTTTTTCTTTTTACGATGTTGCTATGGCAACTGTATTTTGCTTGTCTTTCCCACACCATCCAGAGGGTGTCACCTCTCCGCAGAGTGCGCAGATCCTCTCATCGGTGACATAGTCATATCGGTTTGGATCCCCATAGCAACGGCAGGCTATCAATCAATAGCTCATCCCATTGATCACGCCCGCGCTGTTCGCGTCACTGCCCGTGTGTTTCGACAGGGGTGATTAATAATTCGGTCAGATTATTGAATGTGGACACAGACATTAATGGTTCGTTTGTCTCCTCAAGGTTAGGGGACAAAGGATGAGTTTTCAAAGAGACGTCACATGTCGTGCTCTCCAACATATCATGCTAGTTTAGCTTAGCCTTTGCCTGTTGTTCTCATATGAAGACGTTTTTGTTCATGCTAGCGGCGCTAACCTGGATTCATCTGAAAACACTGGGATTTGATTCCTGTTCATGCAAGGGCGAAGAAGTAAAAACCAAATATTTTAGCTTTTTTTAGAATTTTGAAAACATTTGTTCAATAAAACATTTGTTTACATTAAATGTATCTGGTTGTATTGTAGGACACTGATGTTAGTAAATCAATAACCTCTTATAATTACAGTGGGTAGTAGTAGTATATCAGGATATTGGGGTGTTTTTCCATTTTGAATATTTTTTAGCATTTTTGTGAAATTTGTTCAAAAAAATGAATTTGGTTTGTATTTTGGGACAATTTAAATATTAATAAATTAATAACCTTTTATATTTACAGTAGTTCTTCATATGCGGACGCTGTTTTTTTTCCATTTTGCCGTTTTTTTTACAATTTTTGCAAAATTTGTTCAAATTAAACATTTTAAAACAAATGTATAAAAATACATAAATCAAATCCTTGTTTTTGTATTTTGAGATATTTTTTTATATTAATATATTAAGAACCTTAACTACATGTTAGTTGCAACTACAATAATTAGTGGGACCTCATATGTTGTTTTTAGAATTTGGGCAAAATTTGAAGTACAGTCTGTCCTCATATGTGGATGTTGTATTTTTTTGTCTTGCCTTTTTTTTAGAAGTTTTGCAAAATTTGTATTTTTTTCTATTTTAAATTTTAAGTTTTCAAATAATTCCCTTCAAAGCTAAGACAAAACATGGCCATTTTGTTTTTATCTTCAATTCCACGTGACCTAGAGTAACTTTTCATCGTAAATGAACTGGGAACCAAACTGAAAGCTTATCTCTCGATCACGACCGCAACGGTCAGGGAGACGGGGTTTATCACCTGTCAATCACAGGCTCATCTTTCAATCACAGACAACCTCTCGTCCCTGGATGAGAACCCGCACAGAGCGATTGGCGTTAGCTGCCGCTCCCCGAAACCCTCCGCTTTCCTTTCCTCCGACCCGAATGTCGGCGATTTCCCACCACAGGCCACCCGGCGATTGTTTCCAAGGGTGTCTGTTCCCAAGGCAACAGACCAGGACAATCCGACACGTGGTATCTCACACTTTCAGGCGTGAGAAAAAGAAAAAAAACATCAAATCACTGGTCGAAATGAAGTCAAAGCGTCATGCGCTAATCCCCCCTGTCCCCAATCCCAAACAGCGGATTAATATTCCAGCGGAGAGCAGAGGGTGGTGGAGAGTCATCGGAGGGCAGATCAGATAGAACCCCGCTCGGGTTCTTCCTGCACAGAACCTATTTTAGGAACCGCAGTTCTCTGAAAGCGGTGGCTAATCTTCGCCGTGTCCGCTAAGCTAGTTGTGTCCTTCAGGATTCATTGGATTTTGCTAGCGCTGTCTTTTATGGCTGGGTCTCTTGGTTGTTTAGAAAATTCAGGGTTCTAATAACTGATCCACTTTTTGTGGGTCCTTCAGCTTCTTCTGTCTGAATTCCCTCAACGTTCTCCAGCTTTCCATGTTGAATTGTTTCAAGTCTGGGTCCCCCAAATGTTCTCCCACTTTCATTGGCGACTCTAGAGTGTCTATTCGTGGACCCGTGACGGACATCTGACCGCTCCATGTCAAGCGCAGGGATTGCCTCTGCCCCCCCTCGACACAATGGGCAGGTTAAGACACAATGCCAAAAAGTTGACTGAGCCCTCAGAATGTGTTTCTGAAAGTTCCTCAGCAGGTTCTCAAGGACATTCCGGCAGAAACTGAGTATTTTACAAGGCCTGTGTTTGTTAAAAAGAAAGGTTAAAAATACAAGTTGTGCTGGACAATGTTAGCCCTGCGGCTATGAGAGCGCAAGAAATTACTGGGATAATCTTGGGAGACGGTTATTTTGGAAAAAATAAATTTGATTAAAAAATAAAAAAATAAAAACAAGTCCTTAAAATTAGCCAAGAGGAGAAAATAAGATAAAACTAATAAAAGTAGTTTATTTGGCCAGCATATCGGTATGGTAGTGTGTTCTGCCGTCGCATCAGCCTCTTTCTATTACCATTTTATTTATTTATTAATTAATTTATTTTCTAAATAAAAGTCCAGTCTCAGCAGCAACGACAGCTAAACTGGAGATTTTTTTGAATTTATTTTCATTTTTGAAAGGCACAGGTTCTTGCAGGTTTCCCAGAAGCGTCCGGTATCCGTCTCTCCCTCCATCTCCCTTCTTTCCCCCTGCGGTTCCTGTCATTCGCTTACAGACGAGTGGCCATTACATCGCCGTGACCTAAATGTGTCACCCCTCCCTCGCCTCCCAACTCCAATCCCACGCGCTCCCTATGTAACATCCCTTCCTCTTCCATCTGGACGTCCCACAGTTTTTTGCCCCCCCCCCACCCGGAAATATAAAGTCCCCGTGTGAGGGCGAAGGGTCACTAGAGGTTTGAAAACACAAATTGATTCCATCATCTTCACAAAAAAGGGATGTGAAGCCTAAATGAAAAGTTTGTTGTTCTAATTCTTGTTCTTATTCTTTTTATTCTTTCATCATTACTATTTATCATCAAGTACTCGTTGTTTTTACCATTACAATTAACAGTATTATTCTTATTCTTGTTTTTGTCATCATCATCATCATCCATTCTTAAAGCCATTAACATTATCATTATTTTTAATTGTTGTTGTCTTCATCAGCATTAACACTGATTTTTATTACTGTTATCATTATATCATCATAATCACCAGTTATTGTTCCGATTAAAGTTATTATCATCATCATTACTTGGCTTATATCATCATCACTATGATCACTGTGACGATTAATAATAATAAATATTATGATGATTATTATTATCATCATCTCCATGATTATTGTTACCATTATTATTATCATTGTATCTTTATTGCTATTATTATTAGTAGTAGTAGTAGGATTATTATCATTATGATATCATCATTTGTAACTATATTATTATTATTATTATTATTGTTATTGTTAATATTGTTAATAATAATAATCATATTCTTATTATTATTGTTATTGTTATTATTGTTATTATTATTACTGTTGTTGTCATCATCACGTTAACATCATTTTTATCACTATAATATGATATTGTATCATAACTATTATAATATAGAGATTAAAACTCTATACTAACTCTATACTTATTCTATCCCTGATTGTCTTTTTTTCTGATGTGACGTCCTCACATGAGGAGTCATCGGCCGGAAAAGGTCAGTTAATTCGTTCATTTTAAAAATGAATCAAAAAAAGTCTATTTTATCAGAATAAATATTTATCCTTGGGTAGCCTCCTCAAACTTCCCTCTTTTGCTTTTGCAAGAACAACGACAAAGCCCCGGTGTCCTCAGACAGGCACGTCGCAGTGGGCTTGTAAAAAAAAAAGGCACAATGTTCTAAAGTACAAGGGTGACCCCATCGACCCCATCAACTTCCAAAATTCCAGGCAACAAACATGGGCGTCGAAAATCGGCAGTGCAGAGTAAACAAACGTGTCCTCAGCCACCGAGGCAAAAATAAATTGTCTAACATATGCGTAACAATTACATTATATTTCGCAATTCACTTTTAATCTGGAAAAATAAATAAAGCCCGGCAAGAAATACTGAGCTATTATAAAAACAATATGACAAGTACCTCTGAAACAATCTCTCAAAAATGAATTATAACAATATGATATATTATATATCAATGTAATATAATCAATATTAGATTATTATTATCATCATTCTTATTACAATTGCAATTATTGGTATTATTGTGGTTGTTTTTGTTGTTATTATTATTATCAGATTATCTCATAAAATGTTGATGTAAACGTAATCAATTACCTCTGAAATAATCTTTCAAAAATTAAATGTAACTAATATTAGATTATTATCATTACCATTCCCATCATTATTATTATTATTATCATTTTTATTATTATTATTAAGTATTATTGTTATCATACCATCAAAAATCATTACAGTAATCATTTTGATCTACAGTAAATTTAAAAATAAATGTTATTTTATATTAATATACATTTTGGTCATTTTCTGCCTTATAAGGAAGAAGAATCATGATATTTTATTATTGGTTTGATGGGAATAAGACTCACCCAGACAGGCCGATCCATTCTGGTTGGACTCGTGTCCCTGGTCACAGACGCACCCGCCAACCGGCACCATCCACTCGCCTTCGGCGTTGCAGTGCATGCGCGGCACAGTCCCGCCCTGGGCTTTGCTGTGGGCGACGCACGTGCCGTTGACGGGCACCAGGGCCGTGGGCTCCGCCCCCGACGGCGTGGCTGGGTAGGACGCCAGATAGAGGCTGGTGGCGGGACAGCGGCGGAAGAAGATGGACACGCCCATCAGCGACACGCACGCTCCGCTGTCGACGATGGCGAGGACGAACCTGCAGGATAAAAGGTAATTTAATTGGCTTATGATCAGCATGAAATGTGGGAAATGTAGTTTATGGTCAATGCACGCGTTTGACTTATTCATTTTAAGACATTCAGACCTCTTAAGACGTTCTCCTGGGACACATAAAATGATGTGACGGGTCACATTTGGCCCGCGGGCCTCGAGTTTGACAAATGTGCTCTACATCCTCGTCACTCCCGAAGAAAGCCTCTCTTCATTTCTGCTTTCTGTCTTCTCCTCGATACCACTGTCTCCAAACCATACAACATCACTGGTCTCACCACTGTCTTGTGCACCTTCCCTACTCTTACCATGCATCACCTTTTTCCACACTCCTTATTGCTCTGGACTGTTGACCCAAAGTAGTTAAAATCCTCCGATGTAGCCCCAAGGTTCTACCCTCACATTCACACACATGTATTCTGTCTTGCTGCGGCTAACCTTTACTACTCTCCTTGGAGGTCAAACCTCCATCTCTTGAGATTTTTCTCCTGCACTCACTACAGGTCACAATGTTATCTGCAAACATCATGGTCCATGGAGATTCCTGCCTAACCTCATCTGTCAGCCTGTCCATCACCACTGCAAACAGGAAGGGGCTCAGAGCTGAACCCTGATGGAGTCCCACCTCCACCTTGCACTTCTCTGTTACCCCGACAGCACACCGCACCACCCTCTCACAGCATACATGTCCTGCACCAGTCTAACATACATCTCTGCCACTCCAGATGTCCTCATACGATGCCGTAATTAATTTCTTGGCACCCTGTCATATGCTTTTTCTAAGTCTATGAAGGCTCAATGCAGCTCCCTCTGGCCTTCTCTGTACTTCTCTGTTGGCATTCTCAAAACAAATACTGCATCTGTAGTACTCTTTCTGAGCATGAAGTCAAAGTGCTGTTCACAAATGCTGACTACTGCTCTTAGTCTAGTTTCCACCACACTTTCCCATAACTTCATTGTATGGCTCATCAACTTTATCCCTCTATAGTTGCCACAATTCTGCACATCCCCCTTATTCTTAAAGATGGGCACCATCACACTTCATTCCTCAGGTATCTTCTCACTGTGTAAGATCTTGTCGTACCTACAGCACACCTCATCACTGTCTCATAGCTTGCATACATGTCCTGCACCAGGCTCATCCTTCTCTGCCACTCCAGACACCCTCAAACAGTACTATAATTCCTCTCTGCACCCAGTCGTATGCTTTTTCTAGGCCAAAGAAGCACAGTGCAGCTCCCTTTGACCTTCTCCATACTTCTATATCCGCAATCTTAAAGCAAATACTACATCTGTAGAACTCTTAATAACAGAAAGTTCAAAATAAGCCAATGGCAGCTACCCGTTGCGGGTGAGCGGGGCGAAGCTGCGGGTCTTGACGTTGATGCGGCTGTAGCGGTCGGGCTGGTATTGATGGGGGGAGCTAGGCTCCACCTTGGAGAAGCTCTTGTCGGCGGCGATGGTGTCGACCTTCACCCAACCCTCCCTGGACTCCCTCTCCCCGCTCGATGGCTGGGCAGTGGCGGCATGGAGAGACAGGAATCAGTTTTCAGATTCACACCCAAAACCCCATCCCATCAGATGTCAATCAAATAGCATTTAGGCAGTAGATGAGATAATTAATCTGATTTTTAGAAAAAAAAAGGGCAACTGCGATTGGTCCGCTTTTACTCATCACTTCTTCTTTTTTGTCTAGATTAAAAATTCCAGAATTAAAATTGAATTCAAATGACAACAACCTAAAAATTGTCAAAAATGTATTTTTCACGCTTTGTGATTTTTTTATGAGCAAAAAAAAAAATCACACAAATAGAAAAATCAAATAGAAATAACATTTTTTTGTCCATTTAGTTTTTCTTGTCTAAAAAAAGTCACTTCCCCGGCTTGGGAGTAATATTCTGTGTCCTTTAGGAGAAGTACTCTGTTTTTTTTTGAGTTTTACAATTATCTTCACTTTCTAAATGCGCTGAATTTTTTTCATTTATTATGTTCTCCTGCATTTTTTTTTTCACATTTCTATTTCCCAAAATGTGGGGTTTTACTGTAAGATCCTGTTAATTTAAAAGGAGAGTTCCTGCTGATTTTCAAGACAATTTATGTGATTTTTCCTAAATTTTCCACTCATTTCTGTCAAATTTGTCTGAAAATTCAGATATTCAGGTATTTTATTTGTTTACAAGCATTAATTTGTTGTTTTATTATTTAAGTCAAACCTTATTTCAAATTTAATTTGTTAAAGCACAGACAGGGTTATTTTTTTAAAGAAATTATCAAAATCTTACAAACAAAATACAACAAAATTAGGAAATCATTATATTTTAATCCCAGAGAATTTAAATAGGTAATCATGATATGATAAAAAAATTAGAATCATCTTAAAAATCAGTTAAATAAATAAATGGATTAATAAATAGATATATGAATAAATACGATTTTTGAAAAAATCCCAAATTATGAAAAAAAACTTGAATTTTGACATGTAACATTGAAAT
This sequence comes from Fistularia commersonii, assembly GCF_037954325.1. NCBI lineage: Eukaryota > Metazoa > Chordata > Actinopteri > Syngnathiformes > Fistulariidae > Fistularia > Fistularia commersonii. The sequence goes on along the minus strand of NC_141294.1, from coordinate 18,789,099 downwards.
TCGATTTTTCAAAAAAATATTTAAAATTCAAAAGAGAGTTATATATTTTTTGGAGTATTGTATTGTTCAATTTTTTACAAAGCACAATTATTCAAGAAATCATTAACATTAAGAATCTAAAAAATACAAAAAATGAATTGTCCTGGAAATCTTGAAATAAAAATAAAATACTTTCAAATGAATAATTGAAGTTCATTCACATTTATTTTTTTAAATCTGAAAATAAAATCTAGAAAGAAGTATATTAAATTATTGAGAAATCTTTAAACCTGAAAATCAAAACATAAAAATGGATTATTTAAACTCCTAAATACAAAACTCCTAAAATCCAGAAAACTAAAACTAAAGGAAATGATTCAAAACAATTTATCAAAAAATCCTTTAAATCAAAATTGAAAAATAAAAAATGACCGCCCAAAGCCTATTGTTTTAAAATGCATAGAACAAAAACAAATAATCCTTCATGTTAAATTAAAAAAAAACTATTTTAAAATAACATAAAAAATATTCTACAATGCTTATGATTAAAACTAAAAACATGAAAAACTAAGTATATATAATATAACAATACTATAATAATGTATGATATAATATAACTACATAACAAATGTGATAATGCAACATTTTTTAACAGTTATAAAGGCAAAGAACAAACAAAATGTCAGAAAATCTTCAATTTTAAAAGTAAAGATAAATGGAGATATTAAAAAATCCTTAATATGTGATTTAAAAATGTGATGATAAATAAATTATATAATTACAAATGTTTTAAAAAATCATGACATTTAAAAAAAATGGTGACGATAAAAATTTTAATGTTAAAATAAGGCCTTAAAATTAAAAAATAAAATACAAAGATTAAAAGAAATCTTGAATTTGATTTTAAAAATCCAATGACAAAAAAAATAATATCATCACAAATTACTATAAAAATAATCATCAAATTTAAAATAAAAAATAAAGGGGATCTAAAAAAAATCCTGAAAATGTGATCAAAAAAGTTGAGATGTTAAAAATCCTTAAATCCCGAGTGATTCAAAAATCCTTCACATTCGAAATGGGAACAGGCCGAACGCGAATAGCCTTTCCCCGGGCCCGGTCAACCACCTCACCTCTGCAGCCCAGGTCTTCTCCAGCTCCCGTTGGCTGTCGGCCTGCTTGTAGAAGAGCGTGAGCGTCTCCCTGCAGGTGGGCGAGGGTGCGCGCAGGCTGGAGCAGTCCCGCACCGAGAAGCGCAGTGTCACGAAGACCCGCGGCGCCGCCCGGCGCAGCAGGAACGGCGTGGCCAGCCAGCTGTCCCGCAGGCGCCGCTTCTGGTTCACGTTGCAAACCTCGAACGTCCGTATCAGCTTCCCACGGTCGTCCAGGACGCTCACCTCGTCCCACTGCAAGCACACACACACACACACACACAAAATGTATCACACACCTGGGACACTGGTTCTGTTTTACATCAGAGGGTTTCTTCTATACCTCCACCCCTCTACACCTCCATAAATCCATCCCTCCATTCCCTCCTCACCTCCATACCTCCATCCTTCATTCCCTCCATACATCCATCCCTCCATTGCTCCATCCTTCCCTCCTTCTATCCCTCTATCGTCCATACTCACATCCCTCCATCTCTCATCCTCCCATCCCTCATCCTTTCATCCCGCTATTATCCCACCCCTCCACCCCGTCATCCTTCTATCCTTCCATCCCCCATCCATCCCTCAACCCCTCTGCCTCCATCGCTCCATCCCTCACCCCTCTATCCTTCCATCCCTCCACCCTTCCTTCTCTCCATCCATCCTTCCAATCTCTAAATCCTTCCATCTCATGGCTCCTCCTCCATCTCTCCATAACTCTTCCTCTATTCCCCCCTCCCTCCATCCCTCAACCCTTCCGCCACATCACTCCATCCCCTCCATCACTCCATCCATCCTTCCAATTTACTGTATAAATCTTTCCATCCCTCCACGTTCACCCATCCCTCCATCGCTCCATCCCTCCGCCCCTCCACAGTCTGCCTCCATCCCTCCATCCCGCCATGACTCCTGGCTCTGTGGTTCGGCGGCGGGTGCAGAGCAGAGACAGGAAGTGACCTTTTTTCTATCCACTCGCTCATCTAATCTGTAATGCAATTGGGATGAAGCTCCCGCTGTCGCGCGTGTGTGTGTGTGTGTGTGAGTGCAGCATCCACACACATACACACACGCACACACACTGGATGGCGATGAGGGGACCTTATTTCCAGGTCACTGGTTGAAGATGTTGCCGTGGTTTCTCTGTAAGTTTCACCTGGAGGTTTAGCACGCCGAGGTTGTTCCTTTTGAGGGTTCTCGGGTTCCTCGACGGCGCTGAGGAACGTTCCCGTGACCTCCAGGTGATCCACGAATGACTTCGGAATAATCTGTTCTGGAATTACTGTCAGCTCTTCTTCAATCTTGCAGATTTTTTTTTTTTTTTTTTTTTTTTTTATTATTATGTTGCTTTTTTTTGCATGAGAATAGAATAGAAGTCTGCTTTTCTTCAGTCTTGCACAATTTTTTGTTGTTGTTTTTTAAAAAATTGTTGTTGTGAGATTTGTTCAGGAAATTTCTTGACAATTTCAAAATATTGTTCATTCATTAATTCAATTGAATAGGTGCTATTGATAATGATTGAATTCATTAAATAATTAATTGATTCATAGTATGATATATAAAAATTGTCAAGAAATTTCCTGAAAAAATCAGACAAAAAACAAAATGATTCTGAAAAACTGAAGAGTCCACTTATATTATAAGGTATTATGTTACATAATAATAACACTAACAGTAATAATATTAAAATATATTACAATTCATTACATTATGTTATTTATGTACCATATTATGAGACTATTAAATGCATTAGCATCAATGTGGAGGTACTTTACAGGATTATATTATTGTATATTATGTTCATGGTAATTTATTTGTTGTTTTTAGGTAAGTAATTTATAATTATTTGCATTTCTTGAATTTTCTGAAAGACTTTTTAGATAGTCTTTTCATGAGTTTTCATTAATTTTGAAAGTCAATTCTATTTAGAATTCCAGTTCTTAGAATATTCGTCCGACGTCGTTCCAATTTTTGTCCTCACTCATTTTGAAACTGACAGGTTTCTATCTGCCCACTGAGCTTTTCTAAAACATGCACCTGTGTGCGTGCCTGGATGTGTGTGTGTGTGTGTGTGTGTGTGTGTGTGTGTGTGTGTGTGTGTGTGTGTGTGTGTGCTTTCACACCCAAAAGAATTTCACCCAGCATTGAATCTTCCTCCCGCTCTGTTTCTCCTTGAAGGCATCGCTCAGTTAACATCTACTCAGAGATTTCAGCTGCCGCGCGAAAAAAAGGCAACGAGTGGGAGAGCCAATCAGGCGCGAGCATTACCACAAACAGGAAGTAAAAACAGGAAGTGACCACACAAGACAGGGAGAAACAAAATATTTGCCATAAACAACTCACACAAAAATTATTTTACTGAGAAAATTTGCAAGAAATAAAATATAAATAAAAAATTTAATTCAACTACAATAAAAAGAAAAAAAAGCACTTAAATCAAAGAGATGTAAAATGAGAATGAGTGAATCCAAAATGCACTCTGCTGAAAAAAAAAACAAAAAGGCAATAAACTGCCTGCGGACCAGACAGACAAACACACACACACATGCACGTACACGCACACATACACACACACCATGGTGTTGCGTGCAGTTCAACCCTATCTTTTGTAAAAACATTTGTTTCTGTGATCCCAGACGCCCGGCTTGTCTCCCTGTCTATAACCCCCCCAAAACACACACACACACACACACACACACACACACACACACACACACACACACACACACACACACACTCCCTCCCCCGTCCTCTGCCTCCAAAGAAAGAAAAGAGGAAAAAAAATGGGACAGATTGGGGGGGAGGAGGCGTAGAGACGAGTCATATTTGTGATCTAATTTGAACCGAAATGCCGGGGAGAGGAACGTAATCGCTGCAGTGACAAAGGACACACGCGCACGTACATGCACGCGTGTAGAGACACACACAGGCGTGCTCACGCGTACGTGCATAGAAACAAAAGCAGCAGCGCAACATCGTGAAATAAAGCGAAGATTCACAAGGAGAGAGGGTGTGAGTTTGTGAACAAGAAAAAACAAGTTGAAAAAAATTCAATCTGAAAGCAAAAGCTGCAAAAGGAGCCCAGAAAATGTTTTCATCAACACTTTTTTTTTAATTTAAAAAAGTGATGAATTTCATTACTGTTATTTGGGAAAATTCATCTTTTGCCAGATATCACCAAAGAAAAAATTAGGTAATGCATCAAATCAGGAAATTCAGCCATCACTTCCCAAAGGATCAGCAAGAAATTAGCCTAAAGTGATTAACTGTAATTATTATAAAAGTATATTATTTTAAAAAAATCCAGAAAAAATTCAAGCAAGTAAAAAACAAAATGACCTGAAAAAAGAGAAGAGGACAGAGCTTGTGTGGAACTAATCGTAGGTGACCTAAAAGTGAAGCCACAGCCACAACAATTTTCCACAGTTGAGCTAAAAATAAAGGAAAAGGGAAAATGGTCACAACAATCAATCAAGGATTATTAAAAAAGCTAAATGAATATCCAGAAAAAATGTTCATATGTTGCCAAAAAAAAGGAAAAGAAAATTGGCACGAAAATGACCATGATTGATCTCAATAAAGAAAGAAAAAAGAAAACAGTCACAGAAATTTACTTTAATTTACCTAAAAATAAAAGAAAAAGAATACGGCCACAAAAAATGAACAGTAAATTCCCTAAGAAAGAGGGGAAAAAAATAAAAATGTACCATCAATGGCCGTAAATAAAGGCGAAAGAAAGTACCACAAAAATGAATCATGAGCGACTGAAAAATGAAGAAAATAGACACAGGAATTTACCGAATTTGACCCGAAAGTGAAGAGAAATTGAAACGGCCACAAGAATTTACCATAATTGACCTTAAACTAAAGGAAAAAGAAAACGTAGAGTAAATCTAAATACGATGAAAAAAAAAAGACCACAAAAATGTGTCATGACCGACCTAAAAATTAAGAAAACAGACACAAGACTCGACCAAAAACTAAAGGTAAAAAGGTTAAAAATAACCATAAATGACCTCGAAGTGCAGAAAGAAAACAGCCACAAAAAATACTGTAATTCACCAAAAACTGAAGGAAAAAGAAAATGTAGAATAAATTGCACTAAAAGCGAAGACAGAAAATGGCACAAAAAATGACCTTAAAGTGATTAAAAAAAAAAAAACAGCTACAATAAATTACTGTAAATAACCCCAAAAGGGATCAACAGCATTTCTAATAACGTGAAAGAAATGAACAATCGAAAAATCCGGGGAGGTGAGGAACGGTCCGACACGTTTGAACAACATCTGACAAAACAGGAGATGGGGAGGGGGGGCGGAGGGGGCGCGGGGGGCTGGATGTGGGGGTTCAGAGGGCAACGGGGGAAAGATTAAAAGAATGCGAGATGAGGTTGAAGGGGGAGCGAAGGGGGAGCGAAGGGGGAGCGAAGGGGGAGCGAAGGCCTGTCTGTACATTAAAAGAATGGAAAGATAGAAATGAAGAGAGGAAAGAAGATCCAGGAGGCCTGAAGCTATAGGAAAAGAAAAAAAAATGTGACGTTCAGGAAGGGTTAAAAAAAAGAATGTGCAAACGGTGCACAAACACACACACACACACAAGCATGCACGCGCGCACACACACACACACAAGCATGCGCGCTCCTCCCCGTCCGACTCGTCTCTTTGGTCTCGTCTTTCCGCGTCTCTCAGTTCGACGGCCCGAGGTCAAATAACCAGATCTCCATCTCAGAAGCACTCTTCATCCAGAGGCCGCCCAAAGCGCATACACATGCACACACACACACACATGCGCACACATGCACACGCACATGAATTCATGCACGCACGAAGACACTGCCGGCTTCATGCTTCACATCATTCTCCAGACACACAAGGCTCGAATTAATCACAACTTTCAACAGCGGACGCCACGTAAAGTTTAACGTAAGGGCGAATAGAACTCTGTGTGTGTGTGTGTGTGTGTGTGTGTGTGTGCGTGTGCGCACGCATGTGTGTGTTAGCAATTTGCCGGAACATTTTCCGAAGACGCCGACTTCTTTGCTTTTTTGGGGGGGTGACGCGACAGCCGCAGCCGGTGATCATCTGCTTTTAACGGTCCACATGCACGCACACATGCTTCTAAAAAAAAAAAAAAAAAAATCCCATCTTTTTTCCTCGCCAAATTTTTCTGTGTAATTACACATTCAGTACTATGTTTTTTTTTCAAGTGTTTTTTTTTTTTTTGTGACGGTTACATCACGAGACACCAGCAGGTCAAGGAACATTCAGATCTGATGCCATGATTGGCAGTAATAAGCAGTAATAAGCAGTAATACGCAGTAATAAGCGTTAATAGGAATATTACATTGACTGTTAGTAAGACGACATAAATAAATTTATCAGATGTAAACAAAAAAAAAAATTCAAATCTGTGTTTTCTGGAAATGTCGGAGGCAGGGGTGTGTTTTTTTTTTTCCTCTCCGGAACGACCTGCTGCGAGGTCGGAGGTCAGAGGTCAGAGGTCAGAGGTCAAGGGGGAACGTTTGGCAGGGGTGGACTGTCACTTGAAGAGATGCGGGACCCCCCCCCCCCCCGCTCGATCTCAAATCCGATACTTTTTAATCTATTTATGCTTTTTTAACTCGTCCTCCGTGCTCTGTTTCCCTCAAAGATCTAAAACAATAATTAAATAAAACTTGATTTAAAGGAGACAGTTTGTTTCCCATACAAAAATCTGACGGTATTTTTCTTTTTTGTTGATTCTTTTTAAAATATTTGGCACAAATGTAGCTGTATAAAATGTCTTTTTTTCTTAATTTCTTGTATTTACTACCAGCATTAATTGCTTATAAATAAATGGACTTATTCTGAGGATTTTAAAGATAAATAAAAAAAAAAAAAGCTAAAATAAATTGTTAAATGCATAAATTGATAAACATATTACACAAATTAATAAATGCATAACTGAAATGGAAATGGATAATACTAATAAAAAAAAAGATGTAAAACTTTTTTTTTTTCATTAATTTATGTATCATCTTATTGTGAATTTCTGTCCCTTTAAGAAAAGGTAACTTTTCTATACATCTCAAATTTCTTTCCATTCTTCTTCTCCTTCTCCTTGGTCTTCTCCTTCCCGGAGATGATGACAATGAAGACGATGTGTAATTACGGGCCTCAATCACTCACAGATGGATGAATTCCAGTGACCCGGGCCCCGACCCCGCCGTTGTCACGCAATAATCTGATGCGCATACTCACACACACACATGTGCACAAATCCGTTAATGCACACACACATGAGCACACGCACGCGCTGTGGTGTATTAACGCGGCTGACAGCGGCACGACAACCTTGAATAAAAAGCAGCCAGAGAATGAGATCGTCGCCTTAATCGCCACTCGCTTCACGCATGAGGTCACACTAGAGGGGGCGGAGCCATAAAGCCCCACCCCTTCCCACCCCAGCCAATAGGAGGCCTCCGAGACCAGAACCGACCGGGCTGGACTTTTGCATGGCTCAACATGTAAACATGTTTAAAAATTATTAACAAACTGTTCAGGATTAAATTGCAAGTCAGAAATACTACTTTCTGTGCAGTGATGAATACAAAATAAAAGCATGACAAATTCCTCGTTCTAATAAAATTACAAATTAAAAGCACCACTTCCTGTAGAGATTAAATTCCATATTAAAATAATTAAATGGACATTTGATGCTGCCTCTAAGGTAATTTCCTGTCAATTACACAGAAACGTAATTAACAACTTACAAGGTATTTTATAGCAAATATCTGGTGATTTAATGATGATTTTGACATTGTTTTATTGTTCGTTTCTAGATAGTTCCTCAATTTAATTGGTGATATTTTCGTGGTAAATATTTGACTGATTTTTCAACAGAGTCAATTGTTTATTTGTCATTACTGAGTAATCCGACTGAAAATGTTGTTAGAATTAAACTGATTTTCCACGTAATTTATGGATTAGCCAGTAAATTTGAGCACATTTTCTGTCAATTTATGTACATATTTTAAGGTGATTTTTGTAGATTTTTCAGGATACGTTATGCAGATATTGTGGCATTTCATGCAGATTTTTGGGTGATTATGCAGATTTTCATGTCATGCAAGTAGATCTTCATGTGATCGTGCAGAATTTATGTTAATGTCTGCAGATTTCCAGTGCAATTTTTGTAGATGTTCCGGTAAAGTTTGCAGATGTCCTGCTTTTTTTTCGCAGACTTGTGCAGATTTTCTAGTAGTTTATGCAGATTGATATGATAGTAGTTTTTAAAGATCTCAGGGCAATGCTTGCTGATATTCTAATAATATATGCATTTTGATGAATACAAAATAAAAGCATGACAATTCCTCGTTCTATTAAAATAACAAATTAAAAGCACTACTTTCTGTAGAGATTAAATTCCATAATATAAGCACAATTTCCTGGTGCATATTAAATTATGGATTAAAAACACGACTTCCTGAGCAGATTAAAATAAAACCAAGACTTGCTAATCATGATTAAACTACAAATTAAAAGCACCACTCCGTGTGAAGATAAAATTACGAATTACAAACTCAACTTCCAATGCAGACTGATTATAAACACAAATTCCTTGTGCTGATAAAAAATACAAATACTTAAAATACAAGTATGACTTCCTGTTCTGATAAAATTACAAAAAAGCATGACTTCCTGTGCAATAAAATTAAAAATTACAAATCTTACTTCTTATGCAGATTAAATTAACAAATATAATTTCCTCTGCGGATTGCATTACAAAATCAATGTGCAACTTCCTGTGCAGATTAAATTACAAATTACAAACACAACTTCCTGTCCTGATCGAATTACAAATATAAAGCATAACTTCCTGTGCTGACAAAATTATAAAACACAAGCCTGACTTCCTGCGCAGATTATATTATGAATTAAAAAAAAACAAAAAACGATTTCATGTGCACATTTTACTCCAACCACATCTTCCCGTGCTGATCGAATTCCAAAGCAAACTAGTAACTAGCAAATTACTAGCCCGGATTAAATTACAAATCACACGTATCACTTCCTTTGCGAATGAAATTACAAGCAAGACATACTGTGCAGATTCAACCTTCTCCAATTTCTTTCCAACCCGAGTTATTCCGAATTTAGAGGTGATTTTACGTTTGTTTTTTTTCTTTTTTGTTTTTTTTTTTTTTGGTAATTGTTGATCATTTCATCCCAAGGCTTTTGGGCTAAAACTCAAAAATGGATTAAAGACAAATTTCAATCATCATCAATTTCTTTCTCAAGAGATGATATAACATTTGGTTTACTTTTAAGCAACAAAAGGGATGAACTCTGTGTCAATGTTATCTTAGGCCTGGCCAAGTTCTTCATACATAAAAACAGAATGTAAAAATGTTTCCCCAATTTTACATTTTCTATAAATGATTTTAAACTGTATAAAAAATCTTTAAAATTTATGGAAAAATACAGCTAAAAAATGTACAGTTTTATGACTGATATTCCTTTTGAACCACCAAGTTAAATACATATTATATTCCCCTTGCCATTTATTTATTTATTTATTTATTTATTTATTTATTTATTTATTTATTTATTTGTTTATTTGTTTGTTTATTTATTTATTAACTATTTTCTTTTTCTTCTAGAATTAAACATTTCTCACAAACCTTCAATCTTGTTAACTCGTACAGTTAAGTCAGGGGTCGGGAACCTTTTTGACCGGGAGAGCCATAAAAGCCAAATATTTCTAAATATATTTCATTGAGAGCCGTATAGTATCTTTAACGTATAATAAATTAAATGTGTCTTACTTTTAATGCGACCTCTGGTGCTAAATGGATTTGTTCGATGTGCCGCTTTATATTTGACTGTTTCATCGATACAATTTTATCACTGCATATTAGACATACTGCAGATCCAAATGCAAATTTCTTTGTCCACGCAGCCTGGAATGCACAGTAATTATTGTCTTTTTTTTCTTTTCACCATCTTTTCCGTTAGAAGGATAAACTAGTTGGCTATCTGATAAAATCGATTTCTTCACCTTTACATCGACCCGGACGTGCTCGGAAGCCATTGGTTCCCGACCCGACTACCAGGTGACCAGCGAAATTTATCCTCACATCTGTTTACTCTAAAATGACACAGTATTTTGGAGAAATATCACAAGAATTTTAAAATCAGTTCCAAACTGATTTTTTTTCAACTCAAAATTGTCTGGGAGCCATCTGCCGGCACCGGCAGAGCCATTTATGGCTCGCGAGCCTTAGGTTCCCGACTGCTGAGTAAAGTGATTGCATAAAAAACGAACGTCCTCATGCCTCCTCATCCCCGTTTGTATCATTGACATTTGATTCTTCTTTGTCATGTTTGATTGTACATATATGTATATCTTTTTATACTATTTGTGTTCAATAAAAAAAAAAGTAATAAAAAAAAACTGTGAAAATACCTGCAGGTTGTGTGTGTGTGTGTGTGTGTGTGTGTGTGTGTGTGTGTGTGTATGGGTGTGTGTGTGTGTGTGTAAAATGATGATGTGATTGACAGGTGCTCACCCCGGTGTCAGGGTAGGTGGTCCAGCCGAGCTCGGAGGTCGACTCGGTCGTGTCCAGCAGCATCACTGCGGGCAAAGAAAGAAAGCAAGAGTTATTTGGTGCAGTTCCCTTTCTTACCAGAGGGGGCGCCACTGTGCGATTCTACTTCCTGCTTCACGCAGAATAAGAATAAGAATAAGAATAAGAATAAGAATAAGAATAAGAATAAGAATAAGAATAAGAATAAGAATAAGAATAAGAATAAGAATAAGAACAACTTTATTTATCCCGGAGAAAATTGTTGTGCCAGAGTTTCAAGCAATACATAACAATAATAAATAATAGTAGGAAATTGTATAAACAGTATAAAAAAAGAGGGGAGATAAGAAATACAAATAAAACTATAAAGTGTCTAAGTAACAAGTTATGATCAATGTCACCTTTTATATAAAAAATGAATTCAAAATAATCAATAATTTATATATAATTCGATTTATCTAATTCGGCTCCTGATTTGTATGTTATTTATGTTAACTCAATGGCAGTTTGTATCTGCTTGGAGGGAGTTTTTGTTATTTCTGATGTTAGTTAGTCCTCTTGCAGGAAATGCGTAGAGCCAACCGTGGCTACCAGGTTTCTCCATTGGGGTCTGTCGTTGGCAAGTTGCCGTGCCTGTGCCAGGCTCACACCGCAGGCCCTGAGGTCTTGGGCCACAACATCAAGCCAGCGGGTGCGGGGGGCACCTCTGGGTCTTCTCCATCCGGCTAGCTGGGGATTAAAGGCCAAGATGGAGCTTGTGGGGTGTTGGGCAGGCAAGCGGATGATGTGGCCATACCAACGAACTCGCCGCATTGCTGCGAGGCGAGATGCTGGGGGCTGCTGGGTTCGATCCCTTAGGGTCTTGTTTGTGACATGCTGGGTCCAGCTGATGCCTTCTAATGTCCTCAGGGCCCTGGAGTCAAATCCATCAAGCCTGGCTGCCAGCGTGTTGTTCAGCGGCCAGGTTTCGGAGCCATAGAGGAGGACAGAGATGACTGAGGCATTGTAGACCCGGAGCTTTGTCACCCGGGATATGTGCCGGTGTCGCCACAATGGTCTCCACAGGGACTGCATGACTGACGCCGCAAGGGCACGGCGCCGGTCAATCTCAACTTTGAGATCTCCGGTGTTTGATAGGGTTGAGCCGAGGTACTTGAAGGAGGCGACAAAGTGGACAGGGGTGCCGTCGAAGAGGAGTGGTGGTGGATCAGGTCCCTCTCCTATATGCATAAGCTTGGTTTTTGGCCAGCTTATCTTCAGGCCGAGTTTCCTGGACTCCTCATCAAAAACATGGAGGGCTTCGCGAAGCTGGTCAGCGGTCTCGCTGAACAGCGTGGTGTCGTCTGCGTACTCGAGATCCCTGAGGGTGTAGCTGCCTATGGGGACCCCAGGGATCCGCTCAGAGACTTTTGTCATCAGATGGTCGATGACACAATTAAAAAGTTCTGGCGCAGCGACGCAGCCCTGCCTCACCCCGCTGTTGATGGGGAACCACTCAGAGTTCCGGCCATTCACACGCACACAGCTTTCGGCTCCTTGGTAGAGCTGCCTAAACAGTGTGGTTATTTTGGCCGGGACTCCGAGGGATGTCAGGATGTTCCAGAGAGAGCCGAGGTCCACCGTGTCGAAGGCTGCTTTCAGGTCGATGAAGGCGATGTAAAGGTGCCGATCCTTCCTGAACTCCCGGGCCTTTTCAATTATGAGCCGGAGGGCAGAGATGTGATCTGTGGTAGACCGATTGGTCATGAAACCGGCTTGCTGTTGGCGGCGTCTGCTTTGGGTTGCAGGTAGAGCACGGGTTAGTAGGACGCGGGTGAATAGTTTTCCGGGGATGGAGAGGAGGGTGATTCCTCTGTGGTTGCTGCAGGTCAGCTGGTCGCCCTTGTGCTTCCAGAAGGGAAGTATAATGCCCCGCCTCCAGTCATCAGGCAGCGACTCAGTGACCCACACATGGTTGATGATTTGTGTGAGCCAAAGGATGATGTTGTTACCTCCGGCCTTCAGCATCTCAGCTGTGATGGAACATAGGCCAGGGGCTTTGCCGTTTTTGAGCTTTGACAGGGCTGCCTTCACTTCGGCTGGGGTGACCGGGGAGATGAGACAGTCCGGGTTATTGTTGGGGTGGGTGGTGGAGGTGGGGGTTTCTGGTAGGGGAGGATGGTTTAGGAGCTCACTGAAGTGCTCCTTCCAGCGACTGAGGCAGTCAGCTTCAGTGGATAGGACGTTTCCGGTCGTATCCTTAACCAGGAAGCAGCGCTTGCGGGGGCCTGCTTTCCCTTGGCGGAGCAGATTGAAAAGCTGCCGCAGGTTGTTGTTTTTGGAGGCTGACTCCATGGCTGTCGCCTGGTTTCTCCAGTATGTTTCCCTGTCTTGGCGGATGGAGATGTTCCGTTGGCCGTTGAGGCGCCGGTACAGGACCATGTCCCCACGCAGTCGAGCAGCTCGTCGGCTGTTGACGATGTCCAACGTGGCTTGGGAAATCCAGGGCTTCTTGGGGGCTGGTCTTGTTCGCCCGGCGGCTCCCTTCGAAGCCATGGTCACCTCGCTTTCTGATGTATTTAACGGTAATTTGAGGTTTTATTGGGAAAGTATTTCAAGAAGTCAATATTGCATTTTTTCTTGTAATTTGATAGTAAGATAATAATTAGTTTAAGTTGTTTCTTGTTGATTTTTGGGGAATTTTATGTGAATTTTTAGGTAGATTTTCTTTAAATTTGTGTAATATGAGGTTAGTTTGGGGTTGGGCAAACTTTTAGGCTTAGGGGTCGCATTGACTTTTTAAATTTCACAGACTGGCTGGGTCGGAACAAGATATGACACATAAAAAAAAAACATTTGTTAATAGTACATATCAGAGTTGTCTTACATTTGTCTGACATTTGTTTTGAAAATAAAACCAGCTCGGTTTTGAAGGGTCTGACGTTTGCTTGCATTTCATGCACAAGCTTCGCATCCAGCTCATTCATGTGTCAGTATGTCCACAGTAAAGGCTAAATCACAATAACAATCTATGTCATTCAGCTCAGGAAAATTTTCAAGTAGCTCCCAAAATAAAATAGTCTCTTGTTTGAGCTCCCACATTCCTTGATCCAGTCATTCAATCATTCACATCAAGTTTGAATTCTGTGCCAGTCTTTGGCGGGCCGGATTAAAAAGACCAATGGGCCGGATGTGGCCCGCGGGCCGTAGTTTGCACACCCCTGGATTAGTTTCTAGGCGTTTCGTTCTTAATTTAATGGACATTTGATGCTGCTTCTAAGGAAGCTTCCTGTCAATTACACAGTGAGATAATTCACAACTCACAAGGCAACTTACTAGTGAATATCAGGTGATTTAATGTTGATTTGGGGATTGTTTTTTTGTTCGTTTATAGGTAGCTCCTCAATTTAATTGATGATATTTTGGGAGTAAATATTTGATTTTCAATTGTTCATTTGTCATTCTTGAGTAATCCAACTGAAAATGTTGTTAGAATTAATCTGATTTTCCATGTAATTTATGGATTGGCCAGTAAATTTGAGCACTTTTCTGTAATTGATGTATATTCCAAGGTACTCTTTGTAGATTTTCCTGATATGATATGCAGATATTGTGCCATTTCATGAAGATTTATGGGTGATTATGCAGATTTTCATGTCATGTCATGCATGTTGATTTTCATGTGATCATGTAGAATATATGTTAATGTCTGCAGATTTCCAGTGCGATTCTTGTAGATGTTCCAGTAAAGTTTGCAGATTTCCTGCTTTTTGTTGCAGACTTGTGCAGATTTTCTGATAATTTTTGCATATTGATATGATAGTAGTTTTTAAAGATCTCAGGGTAATGCATGTTGAAATTCTCATAATTTCTGCATTTTTTTTTTCTGATGATTTATGCACCTTTCCTGCGTATTCGTGCAGATTATGTCCTTTGAGTGGATTTCAGAGTGACTCATGCACACTTTCTAGTAATTTGTGCAGATTTTTAAGGTAACGTGAAGATTTTTTGGTAATTTAACCAGTATTTTCTTGAAATTTATGCAGATTTTTGGGTAAATATGCTGATTTTCAGGAAATTTTATTAATATGTTCTAGTGAATTTTGTAGATCATCTGCAGGTATTTTTGGTCATTTATGCTGATTTCCTGCTAATTTTTGAAGCTTTTTCTGGTCTATGATAATTTCTGCATATATCTCTGGTCATTTATGCAAATTTCCTGATTATTTGTGCAGATTTATCCAGAAATGTATGCAGATTTTTAGAATAGAACAGAACTTTATGAATCTATTCCTTCTTTCCTTCTATTCTATTACGTAATTTGAGTAGATTTCCAGGTAATTTATCCAGATTGTCAGGTTATTTGTGCAGATTTTTCTTGCAATGTGTGCAGATTTTTGGGTTATAATGCAGATTTTCAGGTAATGCATGTAGATGTTCTGGTAAATTTTGTAGATATATGACATTTTGTGCAGGTATTTATGGTCATTTATGCAGATTTTCAAGTAAGAATTTCACACGGTTGGTTCATCCCAGAAGGACAATTGACTTCTAGCTCTCTTTACTGTAAGCATTGCTCTCATTTTCTTGTTTTTTTATTCTCTCATTTTTATCCTATTCTTAGGAGGATTTTTTTTTTTCTTTTTCATAAAACATAGTTATATCTGATTCTCATCTGAGCCGGCTGTCTGCCGGAGGCAGGGGGGGGGGGGAGTGGAGGTGGTGTTAGGTGAGGAGATGGTGATGGGGGCTGGGGTTGGGGGGGGTGGGGGGTTCGGTTGTTCTCCAGCTGTGTTCATCTGCCACAGTTCATCAGCGACTCCCGCCGAAGACGCGCAATGTTCCACCGCTTGAAAAAAAATCAAAGTGATCGACCTGATGGGGGCGCCGTGACTCAAAGGTCACATGTCCCGGCTCGGTAACAGGAACTGTCGCCTTCAGGGGCAGCTCAGCCGGCCGAGATGGATGTCCCGACGAGACCCCCGTACGGCCAGCGCCTCCCCCCCCACCCCCAACCCAAATCCCGACCCATCCACACCCTCCTCGGGCACTTCAACTACTACAAGTTTACACGTCAAATCTGGGAAAGCAAGTCAGAATAGGAAAAAGCGATGGGGTCATACAATTAATCCTGGAGTAATGCCGGAAAACGATGGAGTAAAACAGTTAAGTGGTTGAGTAATGCCATAAATGATGAAGTAAAACACTAAAATGATGGAGTAAAGAAGTCAAATGTTGAAGTAAAACAGTAGAATGATGGAGAAATACTGTAAAATTGTGGAGAAATACTCTACAATGATGGAAAAATACTGTAAAATCACTGAGAAATAGGGTCAAATCATGAACTGATACTATGAAATAACCAAGAAATGCTGTGAAATACTGATGTAAAACATGGAGAAAACAATGGAAAAATCCTGAAATGATGGAGTTATATAGTCAAATGATGGACTAATATGGTAAAAATGTCAAGAAATACTGTAAATGATGATGTAAAACAGTAAAATGATGGTGAAATACAGTGATAATAAAGTAGTACGGTAAAATGATTGTGTAATACTGTGATATGCTGAAGAAATACTGAAAGTGATGACGTAAAACAGTAATATGATTGAATAATAATGTAAAATGATGGAGTAATACGATAAAATCAGAGTAATACGGTATAATCATGGAGTAATACTGCAAAATGATGGAGCAAAACTGAAAAATCACATAGTAATACTGCAAAATCATAGATACATTGCAAAATAATGGGGTAAGACTATGAAATCGTGGAGTAATGAAGTAATACTGTAAAACAATGGAGAAATACTGTGAAATACTATAAAATCGCAGACTAATACTGTCAAATGCAGAACAAATACTCCTTTGAATAGGATTCAATTGGTAACTCAAAAAAGGCATACAGATATAAATACAATGATGAGCACATCAATAAAATGTCATTTTTCTTCATCATGTGACCTACGACGATCGTAAGGGATGAAATTATGGGATGTCAATGCCTCATGGTTGCCATATTTGGTTCTGAAGTCCATCAGCCAATCACAGGCCTTTATTTTGAAGGAGGAACAAACAAAACAAACCGCATCAAAGGTCGTCCTGACGACCCCCTTCACCAAATCATGGAAATGAACCAATCAGAGGCCGGCTCTCTGGACCTCACACAC